>NC_141164.1:93093699-93247771 GCF_053477565.2 Lygodium microphyllum
GGGCGACTCAGCCCATCGAATCCCACGAATAGATATGCACATAAACAACAAAAAGGAGCATCAAGCTGATACAAAAAATGCACAACACAATACATCACAGCTCATACCCTACCCCTGACAAAACCAAGGCATGAAATCCACGAGGAGTGGCCGAGCATAATCAGATACAAGGCCCGAAGCTGGTCACTAACCAACTGCTGCAACATAGCTAAGCTAAAAAGAACTATCAAAGAGGTCGCCCTAAGTGGTGGTCTGAACTACCTACCTAACTAAGGACAACTCAACCAGGAGCTTCTACTAGGCGAGGACTCCTATAGCCTGATCAACAAATATTTTCTTTTAGCACATTACTTTTCTCTTTTAAGTTTTTATTTTCCATACTCGGGCGTGTAAAAAGGAGGGAGCTGAGCGTAGTGACCCAAGGAGAACAGGGCATCGTTCCCAAGTCCTATCTCAGTACCCAAGAACCTACCAAGCCCTCGCAAGGCGACACTTAATCCTTTTCTAATGCTCACTTTTATTTTTGCTCCATTCTTCTTTTAGTTTCTTTGCTTTTTAGCTAGTTGCCATCCCTAGGAAGACAAGGCATCGGCCCCGAGTCTGACTCATCCCCAGGAACCTACCAGGCCTTCTCAAGGTAATAAACAACAGCTCAAGGATTTTTCTTTCTTTCCTTTTCTATTTTTATATATTTACACACCTCCGTATATTCATATATGGTCTTTCAAATATTTAGGGTGTTGTCTCTTTCCATCTTTCTTTTTTTTGGCAGGCTTCTCTAACTGCCTCACAACTAACAGGAACTCCTAGAATGGCCCCCTAGTAGGTCAGCAGAACAAGGTCACTAGAACTCCTATCCAAAATAGGTCTTTCAATGCCAGACAATGCCTTGTAGGAGGCAATGACTACTCATACCTTCCCCAGACATACCGAACCCAAACCTAGGACTTCATGCCTCAAGTGCCGGTCCCCAACAAGAAAGAAGACCCTTACACCCACATATATCATTAATTGCTTAAGGGAAACAAAAAAAAGGAGACGAAACCACCTAGAATGGCCACAAGACACTTCTTCGCAGCAAAGGCTCCCTCCAACGACTTCATCAACATGTATAGCACAATCACTAAAACAACAAAGCATTAAACGTACCTGCACTGAATAGAGATAGGGCCCTCTTGGCCTAAAGAAATAGCACATTTCACTGCAAACGAACTGGCCCTCTTGGCCTAAAGAGATAGATTATTAAAACTTGAAAATAAGTGGCCCTCTTGGCCTAAAGAAATCATACATTAACTACTTAAAGTAACTGATCCTCTTGGCCTAAAATGGATAGTTCATTCTAATACATGCAATATATGATCTCCTTGGCATATACATCACATCCTATCAAACTAATCAGGATACCAAGGATAGCATAAAATAGGAGGACTAGCCTCATGCTCCTCATGCGAGTCAGCTAAAAGCTTGATCTACGCTCTTTGTAGGTCCACTAGCCCGAGCCTTTCTACTGATATCTCAGTAATAATGGCCATCTCTTCTTGGGTACTATGAGCTGAATGAATGACATCATTAGGTTGATATATGTCATCCCCTTGATCGTCATTCAAATGGATTGCTTGTCCCAACTTTCCAGTAACTCCTCCTATAGGGAGCATGGATTTATGATCATTCAACTCTTCTCTAATTTGACCATTATATATGTCAATGATACGATCCAAACTAGACAGAGCTTCAAGCCTAGACTCATCACATAGATGCATCTTAGGGCGCTAGTCCCTATTTTCAGATGTCACATTATGGCCTTTAGTCGTATCCTCTTGGGAATCCATAAAGCATGTCCACATGCAATTCCTGGTCCTTCATCTGACACACTAACAATATTTTTAGGGATTTCAGACCTCCAAACCCATCTCATATTCCTTTTCATATTCTCAGACTTCCTCATTTGCCCACATTGGTCCAATGGACTCACTGTGGATTTATCACCATTACCAGATGGCCTCACAGCCTTATGGCTTCTATTTAGTATAGGTGGACCTTGGGCATGCTGCATCTTCTTCATATGAGATGTCTTCCCTTTCCTTTGTCCACTCTAAATGCTTAGCCATAGGAACCATGCTTTTACTAAAAGGAATAGCATCTACTCGAAAGCATGATTCATCTATAAATTGGAAAGGTCTCTCAAGACCCTTACTAGGAGCACAACTAGAACCACTCATAGAATGCTCATCTAAGCTTGTAGACCTAATGGTTCTATCAATTCCACCGTCACAACTACCTCTCATGGAAGTGTTGCAAGCCTTGAGATGGGACTTACTGGGCTTGGAATCTTTTTATCCCTAGGGGGTATATTATCCCTACTATTGCCATTTTTTGCTTGGAGATTTTGGCTACCAAGGTTCCTCTCATAGGCTGCCTTGGTATCAATAAGTGAGCTATCTCCTTGTAGAAATGGTTGGAAGCTAGGATGTACTTGTACTGAGCGGGAAAAACTCCAAAATTTTTCCCAACATCTCTGAATATGTCCCTCATAATCAATGGCATGCATCTTTGCTTCCCTTAACAACTTAGGATTCTGCAATCCCACTTGGATTTGCATGTTAATCTCTAAGCAACTCAAAAAGAGCTCACATAGCACATCACCTGGCAATGCAGTAGCTCTTCTTGGCCAAAGCCTCAGAATATCATCAAAGGCTCTAGCGTATTCTTTAACAGAAGGATAGGACTCTTGCCTAATCTGCATCAGCTGCCCTAAAACTTGGGTCATAGGCACCTTCTTCTCATATTCATCTAAAAATCGACCACTCAACTCCTCAAAGGATTTAATACACCCCCTTGGGAGGCTCCAGTACCATTTTCTAGCCTCTCCCTTTAGGGTACTTGAGAATACAAGCATCCAATGAATATCATTGAACCCACTTGCAAGGCAAGTTAGGCCGTATTCTCGTAAATGCACCATCGGATCCTCATTAACCAGCCCATGAAACACTGGCAGATTCCTATAAGGAGGAGGGCATTTAGTCCTTTCCTTCGAGATTAGCACTGGGCCATTAGAATCCTCGTAATCATGGCCTAACCCTAGTGTCTTCAGATCTCCAACCTCTTCCATTTCCACCTTTACTGGTGTAGGGAGGTTAATATTATCCTTAATGTCCCTTTCTGCCAACTCATAAAGTGGTCTAGGGAGACCTATAGCTCTTAGCATGTCATTTCGATCCTTTCTTAGAGGATCTTCCACATCTTGCCCCTTCCTAGGCACTTCCATGATGGCTTCATCTAGGAGCTTCTGCCCCTCATTGAAAGCAAACTTATCCTTAGTTTTAGGACCTAGGGACCGTGTCTTTTAAGCAAAGGTTTTCCCTTTACATCTAGGGCTTCTAACATCCTTGTGATACTTAAAATTTTGGCACAATGCCCCACCACATGGGATGTTTCAGCCATAATTGTACTCCACTGTGTGTCGAATTTTTCCTATGGCACTACGGCTTTAGCATAATCACTTGTTGATGCCATGACCGCCATAGCTTCCAACATACTTATTTCATGTCCTCTAGGTTGATGGATGGTTATACATGATTTCTCTTAGGTAGAGACCACACCAAGGCAAACCTCTGCCCATGCCATCACATTAGAGGATGGGGTAACCACTAACTGGTTACTCTTCTCATCACCTAAATTATCTTCTGTAGAGGACTCATGCTCTATATAACTAACTAAGTCCATCAGTAAGTTTTGTATAGGGAAAGCCAAGCTTTTCCATCCTTGAATAAACCCCATTTTATGGTTAGCTTAGCATACTCCTAATGGAAATTATAAACTTAGGTCCCTTTACAACTTAGATTTGGAGACCGTCACTTATAGGCAGCTCCCGGCACACGCACCACTGATGGGATCTAAAATGGGCCAGCACTGGCTATGGCACTAGCCGGACCTCATACATACAACAGACAACCCCACCACACGGCCTCGCGGACCAGGAGCGTCTAAGACTCACTTTGCACTAAATGCTTATGACGATTTTGTGTTTGTATCCAATTTGTAGTCCAACGTTCACCTTCCCATCTCCTCAAAGGGCGATCCCATAACATATAGGGATAATGCCTCGTAATACACACATAGGGAAGCACCTCTCAGCTGATTGCCGCGGCTCCAGTGCAACTCTCCTACACCTCAGGGATAAGCCCCAAGATGCATTGCTAACACATAAAACATTCGTACAAACTCCACTCTTTCATAATTCAGTGTTCCAGGAGATTTTAATCTGCCTCACAAAACTTTCCTGTCACAACTCTATAGAAACAGAATTTGTATCCTTTTTCATTAATTTGTCTATATAATGATTTATTAAATTTATTTCCTTTACACTAATTAGATATAAAGAAAAGTGCATTGGAGCTGGCTACTGATGAGTGGTCACAGGTTATGGTGGACCCACACGGTGGGTTAGAGAAAAGATAGTTCACACTTCCACCTATATGGCCCGATTGGGCGTCTGTGACTAGAACTCACGCATATTAGGGTTAGACTCGCACACAGAAAGGATTGATGCCTTGAAGTGTGGGCTAGATCCACCAGAACAGACAGTTACAATCAACAAGATGGCATGATCATGAAATGCTTGTATAATGTGCACGTGTGGGCTGAAAGCTTGAAATGCACATTTCTTTGCATAGGAAAGTCACATGAAGATTCGGATACCATTTTTGCGATGTACACGAAAAAAGCTTTCATATGACACCCATATAGGGGGGGTCCCTAAATTTTAGGAGCCTCGAATTAGCCTAAAAATGCTAGTCCTAAAAAATAGGGATGTCATTCTAAAAATAGTAAGTTTTGTACTCTGACTGTGCTTACTAAATTGGGTTGTTTCTATTCTTGACAGTATTCAACCCAAAAAGGAAGGCCATAGAGAAGAGACAAGTATCAAGACACTTGTCACACAAGTTTCCAAGTGTCCCACCACTTGTCACATCTCATGACATGTGGCTGGACACTTGTCTTATGCTACTCCACTTTCCCCTTTTGTACTAGCTCTCCCCTCTCCTATAAATAAGAGCTCATTTTTCTTCATTCAACATCATTTTTCTTTGCTGCTGTAAACTCATGTACATCACCCACAGATAGCCAAAAACTGGCCCCATCCATTCCCATCATCATCCCCCACTTCTCCACTATCAAAATCCTCCATATTCCCTCTTCTATCACTGCTATTTTACAGGATAGCAAGTCTGTAAATTCATTACAGCACCTCCTTTTCAAGCTCTTTCTTCCATTTTAGCAACAAGAAGCAAGCCCTATCCATGTACTACTGTTCAACGATGGAGAAGGCTGATTTCCCCTTTTTCTTCTCTCATACTGTAAAGAAAACAGTTCTTATCATTGCATAATAGATAATGCATGTGCGTTTGTATATCTTTGCATGATCTTGTGAGAGTGAGAATTACTTCTTCTCACTCTCAGGTTGATTGTAACTGAGCTCTTCCCTAAGGGACTTGGGTTGAGTAGAAATACATTGCTTCGGGGGGGGGGGGGGGGAGGGGGGTTGTCCATCTTCAATCCTCAATCTTGTCTCCATTACTTTTACATTTTCATGGCTGTAATTTTGTGAGTAATTTTCATTTTCAGCTTTAAGTGTTCATTCTCTTTTATATTAAAATCTCGAAAACAAGCAAATATCATAATTGTTAAGCATACTACGTTGTTCGGGGCGTTTACAGTGGTATCAGAGCTTTGGCTCGGTCCTCACCCCCAACACTGGTAGCGCTTACAATTATAAGTTTGTTTGTTTTTAGCCCTTGCATTGAGTGCTTGAGCTTTTTTTTTTTCTTAAGAGTCTCAATGGATCAGTCGAGTGCTATCCTTCAAGCCATTCAAAGTCTTAGAGAGGAGAATCAGCAAATTCGTGAGCAACTTCTCAAACTAGAAAAAGTTGAGAATCCCAAAGAATTCAAGGAAAGAAGCCCATCTACTTCAAGGAGACAAAGCCATACCAATGAAAGGAGCCGATCAAGAAGTCCAACTACTTCTAAGAGGCATTCCCATTCTACTTCAAGACAAAGAAAGAGATCGCGTCGAAGCTCATCCTCTTCTTCAAAGTCATCTGGCACCTATTCTGATGGATCCTCTTCTAGTAACGAAGAGTCACACCCTTCTCGTGGAAGACCTCATCATCGTCAAAGGCATCGACATTCTTCACCCTCGTCTCCATCTTCATCCCCATCAAGCACTTCATCATCTTCAACCTCAAGATCCGAGCATGGACGAAGGCATAAGAAGAAGAAGAAGACTTAGTCACTATCTCAACTTGAAAAGAAGATCAAGTTCAGTATGTATGATGGTTCTCGAAATCCTGATCTTCTTCTGAAGTTTATTCGTCAATTTCAAATTTTGTATGGTCGTGACAAGTATAAAGAAAAAGAAAAGATTAAGTTTGCAGCTTTACATTAAACCGACTTAGCCCATACTTAGTGGACGAGGTTGGAATATGATCATGCTACCCCAAAATCATGGCGGTCCTTTGTTCGCATGATACAAAGCCAATTTCTTCCTATTCATTTCAAAAGAGATGTAAAAATGGAATGGGATCGGCTTTGGCAAAGGAAAAATGAGTCACTTGGTGACTATACCAAGATATTTTGGGAGCTACTTTTGAAGGTCCAACATTTCAAGAAGATCAGCAGTTCGAAAAAGCTTAGGAAGTTTCAAGGAGGTTTACATTTTAAACTTCGTACTGCTCTTAATCATTATCATTGTTCTAGTCTCAGGGAACTCATTGACCATGCTGAGACATGAGAAATGGAGCACAATGGCAACAAATCATTCCAAAAGAATGATAACAAGAGAGTAGCTGACGATGAGGAGTATTCAGCCCCAAATGAAGGACAAAAACAGCGGCAAAAGCAACCATCAAATCAAAAGAAGATGAAGCCCTATGCACCTCCTAATGCTCCTCAATTTCGCTCCAATCTATATCCACAAGCAAAGCAATTTTCCGAAGAAGAAAAGCAACGCTTCATGAAAGAAGGGAAGTGCTTTAAATGTGGACAAACAGGCCACATAGCGAAGCAATGTCCAAACAAGGGACAAAGCAAGGTTTCTGACAACAAGCCTAAGTCGCCAGTGAAAATCAATGCTATCAATGATGTAGTTGCAAACACAACTCACACTCCAAAGACGCACAAATTATTAAAAGCTTGGGGACAGTTGCAAGGTAAGCAAGCACTATTCTTGATAGATCTTGGGGCGAATGAAAATATCATTTCCTTGCAATTAGCTAAAGAGCTTGGATTAAAGAATGAAGAGATGGACACTCCGGCAGAAGTTCGCCAAGCTTTAAATGCTGATGAAGGTGACACAGTAAAGACTGTGATACCCTACATTGGCAAGCTCAAGTTTCAAATTCAAGGCTACAGTGACGAAGATACCTTCTGTATCGGAGACCTTGATGGTTGCAATGTGATTCTTGGCATGCCCTGGAATCATAGAGTAGATTCAACCATCTTCTCTCAGAAAAAGAAGGTAGAACTCACCAACAAAGGCAAGAAGTACGAGATCCAAGCTGGATTGTCTGGAGACACCATACCTATGGTAAGCCATATGCAAGTCTCTAGAGCAATTAAGGATTGTGTTCAATGTTGTCTGCTTTATGTCACTGATGTAAAAGATAATATGAATGCTGAAAACCAAGAGCAACTTCAGCTCTTGGAAAAGTATAAAGATTGTTTTTCGAAAGATCTTCCTTATCAGCTTCCCCCAGAAAGGCCAGAAGACCATCATATTGATATTATCCCGGGCAGTTCTCCTCCTAATATAACACCATACCGTGTGAGCCGTCCTCAACAAGAAGAAATCAGAAAGCAAGTCCAAGACCTACTCAACCGTGGGCTAATTAGGCCAAGTAGCTCACCATTTTGTTCACCGGTTCTTCTTGTTCAAAAGAAAGATGGCATATTCAGGATGTGCATTGATTATCGAGCCCTCAACAAAATCACTGTGAAGAATCGGTTTCCTATTCCCAGAATTTACGACATTTTGGATCGTCTAGGAGGCTCAAAGGTTTTCAGCCGCATTGATCTAAAGAGTGGTTATCATCAAATTAGGGTAATACCACAAGATGTACACAAAACTGCTTTTCGCACTTCATACGATCTTTATGAATTCTTGGTGGTTCCTTTCGGATTAACCAATGCACCAGCCACCTTTAATCGAATGATGGAGCGCATCTTAGAGAGCATCGACAATATGTCGGTACTTTCTTTGATGATATTCTTGTCTTTAGCAAGAATGAAGAGGAGCATCATCAACACTTGAAAATTGTTCTACAATTACTACAACAAAATCAACTCTTGGTGAATGGTAAAAAGAGTGAATTTTTCATGCATAAAATAAATTACCTTGGGCATGTCATCTCTTCTGAAGGGATTCAGATGGATCCTGAAAAGATCAAGATAATCCAAGAATGGCCTCATCTTCATGATGTACATGAGGTGCGATCGTTTCTTGGCTTATGTTCTTATTACCGCTGCTTCATCAAGCATTTTGCACATATGGCTTCTCCACTTCATGACCTTACAAAGAAGAAGATCTCTTTCCAATGGAAGGAAAAAGAGAAGGCAGCCTTCACAAGGCTGAAAACAGCTCTTACTTCTGGACCTGTTCTTATCATTCCAGATCTGGTAAAACCATTTGTGGTGGAAGCAGATGCTTGTGGTGATTGTATTGGTGCAGTGCTAAATCAAGAAGGCCATGCCGTAGCCTTTGAAAGCCGCCGTCTAAATGATGTGGAGAAAAGGTATGACATTTATGAAAATGAGCTCTTAGCAGTGGTTGATGCTTTAAAGATATGGAAACATTATCTTTTAGGCAATGAATTCCTTATTAAAACTGATCATCAAAGCTTGAAGTATTTCAAGACTCAAAAGCATTTGCAGGAGAAACATGCAAGATGGGAAAATTTCTTGTCTATGTTTCATTTTCAAATTATGTACATTCCAAGGAAACAAAATGTAGTTGCTGATGCACTTTCTAGAGTGCCTTGCATTGCAACTATTATAGTGGCTCATCATGAAGATTTTCAAATGATGAAGAATACTTATGATGAAGATATTGATTTTGCAGCAATTTGGTCAAATTTACAGCAAGGAGGTTCTCATCCAGATTATTCCATCAAAGACGGTTACCTTCTCATGAACAATCGCCTTTGTGTCACTCTTCATGTTCGACAAAAGGTGCTTAAACAAAGTCATGAATCCCCTTATGCAGGGCATAGAGGGAGGGCAGCCACTCTAAGTGCAATTGAGCACTACTTTTATTGGCCAACATTACGAAGAGATACACATAACTTCATTGAGGCTTGTCTGGTATGCCAAAAATCCAAATATGATAGGCAGAAGATTCTAGGATTGTTGCAACCTCTTCCAGTGCCCAAAGATCCATGGGAATCTATCACAATGGATTTCATCTGAGGTATTTCAAGAACACCTCAAGGTCATGATATGATTTGGGTCATAATTGATAGATTCAGCAAACAATCACATTTTATTCCATGTCATAAAACATTGAAATCCGCACAAGCTGCAAGACTTTTCATTCAACATATCTTCAGATTACATGGTATGCCTTCTGAGATCATTTCAGATAGAGACTCCAAATTCACAAGTAACTTTTGGCGTGCTTTATTTGAGAATTTGGGAATCACTTTAAAGTTCTCCTCAGCTTTTCATCCTCAAACTGACGGCCAAACAGAGGTGATGAATCTCACTCTTTTGGATATGTTGAAAGCTTATGTTAGTGAACATAAGTCACAATGGGAGAAATATCTTCCATTATTGGAGTTTTCTTGCAACAATATAGTGCACTCATCCACAGGGAAAGCTCCAAATGAAATAGTACAGGGTAAAGTGATTCCTCCTCCAATTATTCGCACTAAAGATAAGATTTTTGCTGCTGATGAGTTTGCTTCAGATTTAAAAACCGCAATAGATCAAGTTCGAGCCACTATCAAAGTTGCCCAAGAGCGACAAAAGAAGCAAGCAGATAAACAAAGAAGACCTTTGGCTTTTGAAAAATGTCAATATGTCTTGCTAAAGTTTGATAAAAGCAGGCTCAAACATGGTTCTGGTCAAAATTCATCTTTTCCAAAGCTCTCCAGGAGATACTTTGGACCCTTCAAAGCGATTGAGAAAATAAATGAAGTTTCTTATCGACTTGAGCTTCCTAGTCATTGGAAAATACACAATGCTTTTCATGTAAGTTTGCTAAAACCTTACATAGGACCAGAACTAAAGGAACCCATTACTGAAGATCCCCAAGAAGTTGAAGAAACAGAGCAACTCTTGGAACCTGAAAAGATTTTGTTTCTCAAGGATCGAACCATGAGAAGTGGCCTTGTGACACGAAAATTCTTACTAAAATTCAAGAATCTACCCACAACAGATGCACAGTGGGTAGATGAAAAATTCATGAAGGATTACCCAGATATTCTATAGCAATATCAAGAAGCTTTTCAGTTGAGGACAACTGAATAAAAGCTAGAGGGCTGTCACAACTTTATAGAAACAGAATTTGTATCCTTTTTCATTAATTTTTCTATATAATGATTTATTAAATTTATTTCCTTTGCACTAATTAGATATAAAGAAAAGTGCATTGGAGCTGGCCACTGATGAGTGGTCACAGGTTATGGTGGACCCACGCGGTGGGTTAGAGAAAAGATAGTTCACACATATCAGGGTTAGACTCGCACACAGAAAGGATTGATGCCTTGAAGTGTGGGCTAGATCCACCAGAACAGACAGTTACAATCAACAAGATGGCATGATCATGAAATGCTTGTATAATGTGCATGTGTGGGTTGAAAGCTTGAAATGCACATTTCTTTGCATAGGAAAGTCGCATGAAGATTCGGATACCATTTTTGCGATGTACACGGAAAAAGCTTTCATATGACACCCATATAGGGGGGGTCCCTAAATTTTAGAAGATCCCTAAATTTTAGGAGGTCCCTAAATTTTAGGAGCCTCAAATTAGCCTAAAAATGCTAGTCCTAAAAAATAGGGACGTCATTATAAAAATAGTAAGTTTTGTACTCTGACTGTGCTTACTAAATTTGGTTGTTTCTATTCTTGACAGTATTCAACCCAAAAAGGAAGGCCATAGAGAAGAGACAAGTGTCAAGACACTTGTCACACAAGTTTCCAAGTGTCCCACCACTTGTCACATCTCATGACATGTGGCTGGACACTTGTCTTGTGCTGCTCCACTTTTCCCTTTTGTACTAGCTCTCCCCTCTCCTATAAATAAGAGCTCGTTTTTCTTCATTCAACATCATTTTTCTTTGCTATAAACTCATGTACAGCACCCACAGATAGCCAGAAACTGGCCCCATCCATTCCCATCATCCCCCACTTCTCCACTATCAAAATCCTCCATATTCCCTCTTCTATCACATTGCTATTTTACAGGATAGCAAGCCTATAAATTCATTACAGCACCTCCTTTTCAAGCTCTTTCTTCCATTTTAGCAACAAGAAGCAAGCCCTATCCATGTACTACTGTTCAACAATGGAGAATACTGATTTCCCCTTTTTCTTCTCTCATACTGTAAAGAAATCAATTCTTATCATTGGATAATAGATAATGCATGTGTGTTTGTACATCTTTGCATGATCTTGTGAGAGTGAGAATTACTTCTTCTCACTCTTAGGTTGATTGTAACTGAGCTCTTCCCTAAGGGACTTGGGTTGAGCAGAAATACATTCCTTCAGAGGGGGGGGGGGGGGGTTGTCCATCTTCAACCCTCAATCTTGTCTCCATTACTTTTACATTTTCATGGCTGTAATTTTGTGAGTAATTTTCATTTTCAGCTTTAAGTGTTCATTCTCTTTTATATTAAAACCTAAAAAACAAGCGAATATCATAATTGTTAAGCATACTACGTTGTTCGGGGTGTTTACATTTTCCCAACGGAAGCACCCGTCTAACCTACAGCTTAGGTTTCCTGTCCTCTCAGCGTTGGTCAAAGTTTATCAATCAATTGCAATGCATTCTAGGAGATACCACGTGTCATGCTTGATGCAAGGTGTATGACTATTGTGCACAACCATTTTATGATTAAAAAAAACAACCATGTGAGGTGCAAAAAACAGCCCTTTCATGAATTTTAAGTAATGTTACATACTGCGCTACTTTAGGGACTAGCACCAAAACTTCCGTGCTACTAGTCGCCTATATTTAATTATGGAACGATCCCTAAATGCTATACACAAAGAGGAAAATTAGAATTTGTATCTTTTCAGCAATTAGATCGTCGCACAAACTTCATCCCCCCCTCACCATTTAGGTGTTGCTGCGGTGGATAGGTGTAAATGGTTGTTTTGTATCGTTTTTGTATGTAAAAAGAAATAAACACGGACTATAACATAAAGGACAAGGTCAAACTAAGGCTTAACCTCATGCTTTAACCTTGCCAAATATTCACGCACATAAATCTTATTTTTCCACCTTTTTTGAGCGCAAAAACCACATTTTTCCTATTTTTTACTATTTTTCTCTATTTATTATTCATAAAAAATAGGATTTTTCTGATTTATTGGTATTGGCTTATTATTTTGACTGAGATTTAACATTTTCTCTGATTTTATCCCATTTTAATCTCTTTTCTCCAACTCAAAATCGAAAAAAACCACTAATTTTCACTAAAAATGACATTTTATGGGTTTTAAAGAATTAATAACGGCTCTAAATCATTAAGTGTTCTGTATTTCTATAGTTACAACCCTCAAACATGATGCAAACAAGGTTCAAACAAAATTTCATTGTATATGAACAACATTTGGACCATGAAACAACAAAAACAATCAAATTTCTTTGTAAAATTGAAGCATACCGCGTGTGTTGCGTGTTGCGGGTTTTTTAATCATTATTCCGGGTAGCCCATAGACCAACCAACAACCATTCTTCAGTGCTTAACCTCTTTCCTCAGCCTCCTCTTCATCTTGAAGCAATCCGATCATGGCCAGACAAACATTCTTTAGCCCCTCTTCTTCTTGATTTCTTGCACGTGAATTGCCTCTATGCAGGAGAGAGAGGGAGGAGAGAGAAAGATTGTTTTTTTTCTCTTCACTCAGTGCATCATTTCTTGATCGGTTTGTGGCAATGGAGGGCGAAGAATAGATGCATTCCAAGCCCAGGAGCGCTCCTCTTAATTCTGCAGATCAGAAATTCATCATCTTGGGAGAAAAGAGGGGGCGCAAAAAATTGACGCCTCCCCCCCCCCCCCCCCCCCCCGGCCCTTCGTTTCAAATCGTGGCCTTTTAGGCCTTAAGCTCTTTTAGTTAGAGCTTTAAACCAAATACCCAACTTATCTAGTTCATGTTTTTGCATTCACACTCTTGGCCAAGTGTTTTTTCCAGATTTGAGGGGGCAAACGACATCAGAATCGAGATTCGTCTGGATGCGTGGCTCCGTGACGTCGAAATCTACAAAGATGGGCCTTGTCATGCTCTTTCCGGCTTCCAGATCCAATAGTTGCTTCACAATCCCAAACCTTGCGGGGATGAAATGGGGGATCAAACAATCTCAGAATGGAGATCCATTTCTTGCATTAGATTCCTGGCGTCATTTTACATCTAGGAAAACTCCAGGTCGACCATCCACCACCGTTTGATTTCCATGAAAATAAGCAGTGGCACTTTCAAGACTTGCCACTTAAAATTGCTTGATTGCCACTGCCGCCTTCGACGAAGTCTATTTTTCCCTTGGTATTCGTAATTTTTGGCTATTTTTAAGCACTTCTCGGCATAAAAAATCATCTATCAGCTTGGAATGAATCAAGGCACAAAGAGACTTATGAAGGATCATAAAAAGATAGCTCGTTGGAAAAAAAAGACCAAGAAGGGCCGAAAAAACTCTAAAGATCAAGAACAAGACAAGCAAGAAATAAAGCACATTTTAGCCCCTCGTAAAAAAGCACCAAGCTCCCTCTTGTGCAAGTTGTAAAATGAAAAGGTGCATATGTAACAGAGCCATGAGAATAGGAAAGAAAGTGGAAAAGAGGACCAAGCTCAGATGATTAGTCATGGAAAAGGATTGGTTGCCCAAGGGGAGAAAGGCATGTATAAAAGTCAAAAAGTGAATGGATAAGCTCATTCTTGGTGTTTGTGTAAACTAGCTCTCTTCTTGTTCTTGTTTTTGTTCTTGCTCTTGCTTTCTTCTTGTGCATGAGAGAGGGAGAGTGAGAGAGAGAGTGTGTGAGTGTGAGAGAGTGAGGGACCATGGATAAGTTCTTCTTCTCCTCTCTTCTACTCCTTTTTCTCTTTTCTTTTTTCACATGCATGGGTATGCACGTTGGAGATTGGAGCTTGGAAGTGGAGCTTGCTTGAGCGAGCGCCTTGAATTGTGGCACCATTGAAGGATTCAAGGAAGAGGACTGCAATGATCTAATTCAATAGTAAGCTCACTATATCCTTGTGTGAGAGTGTGCACAACTATATAAGCCATTGCCACTCGCTTGAAACACTTGACTTGATAAGCAGTTTGTAGGGTCTCGACAGCTACTAGCAATAGTGATGACATTTTGGTTCTTTTTTCAAGACCAAGAAGTTCAAGCTTGAGTGCTTTCATGCTCCAAAGCAAGTGATAGAGTAGGATTCCATCTCCAAAAAGGTGCTTGGTTTAGGTGAGAAGCAAAGGATTCAGGGGGTGTTTGATCTCCTTTGCTTGATAGTTTAGGTGTTGGAAGATTTAGAGAGTTAATTAGAATAGTAGTATATTGTTTTAATTTAGTAGGATGCATTAAGGTTTGGAAAATAAGAAAAAAATAAGTTTCTATAACAACCAAGAAATAGAGGAGCAGAGATAGAAAAAAAAGAGATTCTGAATATTTGTGAAGGAAAATAGATAGTAAGGAAACAAAGAGAAAGAGAATTAAAAGGAAAGAAAAGGGGGGAAAGAGCTTATTTGAGTTGTGAGAGATTAAGAGAGAGAGCAGGAGGTCAAGAGAGAGTAGTAGGCCAAAGGACTAGCAGAAATCTATGTGTCCTTGCGCTTCATGGTTCCAAGTAATCTCAAGACCCTCCTTACTAATAGATGAATACGGAAAAGATCGTAGTTAGGAATATGTGTGTGACTAAGTGAATCATTACCATCAATTTTTTGTCATTCTCAACATGTTTTTTCTACTGCTCAGATAGCATCCCCTAAGTCTTAGATGGTCGAATCCTAACCAGTCCCACTTGGATTGTCAAGTCACTTAATTCCACTCAGACACTTACTTGGACTCAAACAACCCCATTCTGGGATGGCTGAGTTGGTTAACTCAAAGAAGAAAAGTCCACTCAGATAACCCACTCTCGGATGGCCTCGGACGACCGAATTGTTCTTTGAGACACATCTTCTTGGACTTGAACAGATGCCCCCGTTCAAGTAAGACCCACCATTTCAAGATGCCAATCCCACCACTTAGATGGCCAAATTTTGGAATCAAACATCTAAATTGGGAGATTACCAGGACTAGAATACATTCTTAGGGACCATCTAGACCCCCCAAACATATCATGGGCTACAAGCTAAATATTGAGTGACCCTAACTAGATATCCCAGACCTACGAGTGTGACCATAGAATTGACCAACACTAGAATTTTCCCTAACAAGCCACCAAATTAGCCAATCACTTGAAGTTTGCTACCCAGTAGTAGAGACTATTTGGCTACCTACTGGGTATGTGAATGATCTCATTGAAGGTTGTACATTGCATTATAGGCACTTAGGTGCATGAGAAAGGTGGAAAGCCTGATTGTGCACAACTCACCTTGCATTGAAAGTTAAAAGACGATTGTGCACAACTCACCCTGCATTGCACCATTCAAGTGTGTGATTAGGTGTAAATTGGCAAAGTAATTTTATTAACAAGGAACACACTAAAGGGGAATTAATATGAGAAGAAAATCCCACTAATAGGACTTGCAACATCCTTGGGAGCACGAAAACAAACCAAGAAACCCATCACTAAGAAGTGAATAGCCTCAAACCATCTAAGAACCCAGTGAAGAAAGGAACAAACCACAATTAGAGATGTGTCCTTAGCCAACCTAATGACCCTTATTGACACCCTAGTGGTTCAAGAGACTACTAACATGGCAGGGGCTAGCATGAACACAGGTGACCAAGGCATTGACCTAGGAGATTTTTCGATTGACATACAACAACTCATATCACAATACAATTGTCAAACAAAAATAGCACACCATGGGAGATTCACAAATGAAATCATAACTGATCTTGAGGAGGAGAGGAGGCTAGGAAGAGTTGCTTTGCAACGCTTATCCAACTACAACTAGGAACAACGTGCTCACACGCTATGCTAAGAAATAGAGCTTAAGGAGGTCCAACAGCTTCTAGCCATTGCATGCAAAAACAGAGCCAGAGAAAATTCCAATAGGGAAAGAGTATCAAAGCCTGATCTTACATTGAGTGAGCTTCTCATAAAGCAATTGTTAGACAACACTACCACATAACAAAGTGCAGAGTAGCCCTAGCAACTTTGTTACTAGTTGGATTGGGGATCACCCCAAATGCTAGAAGCCAGACTAAGATACCTATAGTTGTAAAGCAACTTGAGAAGTATTAGACATGTAACGATCCTTATAGCTTCATTGAGAAATTTGAGTAGGTGTGTGACACAAACAGCCTCATGGACCCCATTCAATGTGCTCAAGCTTTTGGACTCCACCTAGGAGACAAGGGAAGGAGTTGGTTTACTAGCACAGACAACCCTGAGCACAACAACTTCAATAAGCTAAAGTGAGAGCGAAGTTTTGAGCCCGAGATGTGCCTAAAATTTGCCAAAAAATCCAAAATTTAGGGGAAAAATATTCAACCTCGAAGGTGGCGGCTGCAACTAGGATGATTTAAAGCACCAAGTGAAAGACGGCTTTTAAAAGGTGCCCGAGCGACACTTGTGGATTTTTGATAATTTTTCCGACTGCTGTGTGGGATGACAGGAGCTGCCAGTCAGTGCGGGATGCCAAGCCCGACGTGCAGGATTTTTCAGAGGCTGAAACGGAGCCCAGACGAGGAAGAGGCCAAACAAAAAGGTGGACCAAAACTTGGACCAAAGGGGGGGGTGCCCTTTGGGGACTCTAACCCCCCACCCCCCCCCCCCCCCCCCCCCCCCCCCGTCCCCAAATTTTATGCAACAAATCGTGGAGAAAATGTGGAGAGGATGGCATGAACAGGGCGACCCATTTTTCGCCCTCCCCCTCATGGATGATGATTCCACGCTGTGAGCAACCCATGCAACAGACATTGGGCCTCAACTTCTCCCTCTTGGTTGATCATATCGCCGATCTTCATGCGAGGAATGGTTGTCCAGATGAATAGAAGAGAATCTAGTCTTTCTCTCTCCTCCCTCTCTCTCTTCTCTATGGACTGTTCATGTGTACCATCTTGAAGGAGGAATCAGGGAAGGAGATTGAAGAAAATGGTGATGGAGATTGATGGAGATGCTGAAGATTGAAGTACAGCATTGGATTGAGAGCAATGGAGGCTCTGTTTGCTGGTTATGCAGTCATTCAAGGTGTCTCGGGTTACGTAAAAACACGATATGACCATTTTTATGAAGAAAATGAGGGATTTTTTATAGTTTATGATGATAATTATGTTCTTATTGGATGAAAATTTGTGTGTGTGCTGTTTGCATTATGAGTAATTGTTGTGTATCAGAAAATTTTAATTTTGCAATGATTTACATGCTCTATTTAATTCTTGTAAACCCAAAATGCAGTTTTTAAGCGGTAAAATGGTAGTTTTTCCGTTTCGGATGGGTGAAAGGTGTTCCCATGGGGGGCAAATGGAAGATAAATTGAATGTTAGTATGCTGAAGTGATTGGAACTAGAAAAATCAGAAAATAGTATATTTTATTGCCAAATAAATCAAGAAAATGGGAAAAAATAAGGGGAAAAATAGAAATACGTCTTGGAAAAATAAGGAAAAATATAATGATTGTTTGTGGATGTATGGTAGTGGCAAAGCATGAGGTTTAGCCTCAGTTTTCCCTATCTCTTTGTCAAAGTTCGTGATTTATCACTTTTTATACATCAAAACATGACAAAATGAACCTCTACACCTATGCAACGAAAGCAATACCTAAACATAGGGGGTTGGGATGTTTGAATGGTGTGATTTGCGTGCTTATTATTGCTTATTTTTTGATGCACACCATGGCATAGAGTTCATGGTATGTTAATTAAGAGGATAGTAGCACGAGTGTTGTCTCGGTGCTATCCTTACATCACCGC
This sequence comes from Lygodium microphyllum, assembly GCF_053477565.2. Classification (NCBI taxonomy): domain Eukaryota; kingdom Viridiplantae; phylum Streptophyta; class Polypodiopsida; order Schizaeales; family Lygodiaceae; genus Lygodium; species Lygodium microphyllum. Next base: position 93,111,998 of record NC_141164.1, read on the forward strand.
AATGGGTTAGTAGATACATTGGAAAGCCTGGTTGTGCACACCACATGTGGTTCTAATTTAAAATGATGTTTGAGCACTTTAGAATCATTCACCTTTGCATGTGCAAGTCGATCATGGTATCGGAATAAAAGGCCTGGATGCATAGCACCTGTTTTCAATTATGATGACCCACGCTTGAGTGTGAAAATGCATCCTAAGCCGTAGGATAGACATTCGTTTCTTGGGGGATTATTTGGTAAGGACACATGGTATCTCCTAGATTACTTGCAAAATAAAAGAGTGGAGTTTGTTTGTTTGTTTTATATGTTGAGCAGCGCATCAAGGGGCTAATCCCTACGATGTAGGAGAGGTGCAGTGGGGCCGTAGTGATTCCACCGAGAGGTTGCCTCCCATGTATGTGATTATCGTGGTATTTATTGCCAATGTGTAAGGGTTCTCCCTCTGTGGAGTTTATAAAAAGGGAAACGTTAGACTACAAAACTATAAAGCTATAAATGCATAGATTAAGCTTTAGGGGAGTTCATCCTTTAGCAGCAGATTGACGCTCCTAGCCCATGAGGCCGTGAGGGTGGGTTTGTCTATTATGAGTATGAGGTCCGGCTAGTGCCATAGCCAGTGCCAGCCCATTTGAGATCCCATCAGTGGTGCGTCTGGGAGCTGCCAACAAGTGGTGGTTCTCGAATCTAGGGTTTTTAGGGACCAAAAAGTTGGTTTATGTCCTTTGACAAGGACCGTCAAGCCGAAATACAAAAAGTAGAACGTGCTGAGAGGGCTAGATGGCGATTGGAGATTGTAAGTCGTTATTCTCCTCAAAGGAGTAGCCCGATACACATAAGAGGCAGTGGTCTTAGTAACCCAACTGCTGCACATAGTTCTTTAGGTGCAGGAGGAAGCGCAAGTTCTTCCTCTCTTCCACCAAGTCAACCCACCTTCAAGTGGGGGTGTGATCCCATTAGTCCAAACTCCTATTGTTAATCCGATTGTCGTCATGGCATAACCCATTGCAATTCCTGTAGGGACGCCGGATCTGCCAACTTTAAGAGTGCCTTTGCCCATTTTTAATGGGTTAGCCGAAGAAGATGCGGAGTTTCACATTTGTGAGTTCCAAATATTAATGTTTAATTACCGCATCCAAGATGAGGGACATCTCATGATGTTCTTTAACATGACATTAAAAGGAAGGGCTGCAGTATGGTATCATAGCATAGAGATTGGAACCATCACTACAATTGGCCAATTTTATGCAGCTTTTCGAGGAGAATATGCCCCTGAAAGAGGTGGCCAATACTGGTTGCATGTTTTGAATGTAACACGCCAAGATCCCCATGAGAATGTGAAAGCCTATACCAAGAAGCTTAAGGAAGTATTTCATAAGTTACAAACTTACATTCCTATTCCGCCAGCTGCCCAATTGCAATACTTCTTGCATGGATTGGATTTCAATATTCAGGTACAATTGAGCAGTGTGGCTTTGGTTGATATAGACACCGCCATTACGCGGGCAAAAGGAGTAGAGTCAAGATTACAAACGACCTACTCCTCTCGAATAAATCTTAATACGGGTCTAGTACCTGGGGGAAATTTACCATTGACAAATGGAAGTCAAGGGATGCCTATGAATAACCCTAATGGGAGAGGAAGCATGGTTCAAAATGTACCTTTGCTGCCGGCTCCTCCCAGTGTGACTATACCTATGGCTAGTTAGTTGGCTCCACCAAATGTTGGAGGCCAAGTTTCGAACCCTAACGTTGTTCCTATGAGTCAACAACCAATGCCCAATCAAATTGTTAGGCCAATGGAACGATGGATAGACGATCAAGGCTATGAGTCGAGTGCCTCTAATGTCCTTGGATAAGTAAAGGATATGATGAAGCACTACACCGACATGATTTCTGAACAATATCAGCAAATAGCTGTTGATGTCAATTTCCTGAATAAGCAACAGAATCTGATAGGGAGTCGATGCCCTGAAGAGGGTGGTCCCTCTAGATTCAGCTGTAAGTGGTGTGGCGGACAACATTTCTCTAGAAACGGTCCAAATGTTAAATGTGATATTTGTGGAAAGTCGGGCCATTTAGCCACTACCTGTTGGAGTAAGATTAGTTCCCTCCAACAAGGGAGTAAACAGCCATGTCTAGTTAATCATAGAGCCCAAGGTAATAACCTGCAGCAAAATGATGGACCAAGACAAATACTGCAAAGGGAAAGACCACTATAGAAGAGTTGCCACAAGGCAATGGAGTCAGCCTTATCGAGGCTGTATGCGTCAATGCCTCTGAAACCTCTAACCTATGAGCCGTGACAAGAGACCAAAATGATAAAGAGGGTGATAGAGATAATGCAAAACCGGTCGAGGGAAACCCTAAGCAAGGGGATAAGGGGACGCAAGTCCTGAATCCTGGCATGGAAGGTGGACCTCTAAGGCTTGTTGACAAAAAGGTCGATCCTAAGCAGGATGAGGAACTGCCAAGAAAGAAGGCAAGAGCTAAAAAAGAAGCACCAAAGCTAGTCCCGAGACCAAAAGAAAGGATGGTTTGGTGAGAAAAGAGAGCTTTGGCTACCTATCATGATTTTGATTTAGCAAGTTCTCTTTGCGAAGTCAAGCCAGATGTAAACCTCTTACAGTTGATTAAATTATCTCAAGGAGTACACAAGGAATTCAAGAAGATCATGCATATTGGGTATATTGTAGAACCTTTGGGCATAGCACGAGTAGAGGAAGATTGGTTTGATCATGCTGAAAAGAATTGCTCTAGAGTTCCAGCATACATGGATGGAATATTAGTAGAGCATGCTATCGTAGACACTGGATCCTCCGTCAATATCATGAGTTCAGAGTTGATGGAGAGATTGGGTCTAGGCATCCAAAAAGATAGCTCCACCCTTCTTAGAATGGCAAATGATAGTCTAAGGCAACCAGAAGGTTGTGTTACTAAAGTCCATGTTACAGTTGCAAGTGTAGAATGCTTCTTGGACTTTAGGGTGATAAGATATGCAGGACGTCCTAGCTATCGAGTCTTGCTAGGCAAGCCTTGGATCTTACGAATAGACTGTCAAGTCGATATACCCGCCGGTCGAGTGGTTCTAAGTAGAGGTGCTAATCGAGTAATAGTCGATGCTTACACTGAGTCTCCTAAGAGTGAGAGAGCTCATTTATCCTCTACTGAATTAGAAACAGCAGATGATCCATCTAGTACTGAGACATCATCTAGTGATGAAACTAAAGAGGGATCCACTACAGAGGATATTTATCAGATAACTCTAAATGAGTCGATAGAGCCGCAAGATAGGATAAGAGACGCGGATGTGATTGAGTTGGACCTTGGTACGCCGAATGATTCACGGCCAATTAAATTAGGTTCCATGCTCAGTTCAGCAGAAAGGGAGGACTATGTGTCCTTGATTCAAGAATCCCGCTGTCGTCGTGTTAAGGGTTGAAGGTCTACCATCGGGGCTTTAGTGCAGAAGAGGAGTTTAGGATTCAAGGTTCAAGAAGTGGAGATAGATTGGGGTTTAATAAGATCCGGGATTTAGAAATGATTTAGGTACGAAAGAAGAATTCAAGCTTTTTCACTATGTACTTAGCAAACATGATTGGAAGAAATAAGTCTATCTTGATTACATCAAATGCCTCTGGATACATACATCATATCATAAAGGATATTTTCAGATTCTCAATTCAATTATGAATATCAAATGCAAGATCTAATGGCATTTATTTCAAGTACATAGATGGATTTCAACCCTTTGGAACAAGTATTTTGTTGATAGATTCAAATGCATTCAAGATTTGGGCCAAAGATACATGAAATGAATTGAAGAAGCATAATTTTAGCTTCAGCCTTGTTTTAAAATAGAAAATTCCAACCCATAATCAAGCTCAAAATGAGTGCATAAGCTCGTGAAGAAGCACTTCCAATCATTAATGATCAAAGTCCTGATGAAAAGAGGTCATTTCCTTCCATTACAATCACATAAATCTCTTGTTTGCTCATAAAAATGGACCATAAGAGTGGGCTGCCCTATTTATGACTGGTTATTTCAGCCCATATACCTTCAAAATCCTCACCCTTTGCGTGCCCCAAAGTCACTCAAGTACTTGGGTACAAGTCGGGCTTCATTGGACCAAGAATAAGGTAGAGAAAATGAGAGAAGTTGTGCATAAGAGCAGGCTGAATCCTTTTCTCTCAGATTTTCCTCTTTTATAGACTATTTCAGCATGCATTTTAGTCAGACCAAATAAGCAGAGAAGTGGAGATCTCACCATGTTTACTCCTTCAGTTTATGGGCCTGTTGTTCTTCAGTTTGCATGCTCCAAATCATGCACCATAGCTCCAGCTCTCTCCAGTTGTGCATCAGACTGTGCAGCCCACATTTTGCGCCGAAAAATGCAGGCTGCTCCCTGCTCAGCCCCTGGTCACTTTTTGGCTTACCCAGGTCGCTTGCTAGTCACTTGAGTCTATTACTTCAGGTCCCATGTGAACCTAGTGGATTTTTGGCAACTTTTGGCAATTTTCTTGAGTTCTGACCATATTTTTGCACCTAAATCAATGTGATTTATCCTGCAGATTGTCAATTACTTCCAATTGACCAAGTTGTAGGTTCCCATAGACTTATTTTTCATAAATATACATGGTATAACTGAAAATTATATGCTAAATAAAAAAGAACTTGTGTAACTAAGGTGGTTATTGGATAACAATGTTTGAATTTTGTATGCAAATTCCTCATATAACTTCCAGTGAAGCTCTTCTGTGTTCATAAGATTCCCATAATTTATATTATGAACAGTAAACTCTTTGACACTGCGACATTTTTGCTTGGAGTTATGATGAGCTGAGAGGCATTCCTCCCAGCTTGGCTGTTCATACTATTCCTGTAAAAGAAGGCAGTCGTCTTGTGCGTCAGAAAGTAAGGCGTATGCCTTTTGAATTGAGGGACGGGCTATTTGAGGAGTTATAGAAGTTATGGAAAGCTGGTTTAATCTTCCCTATACAGCACACGGAATGGTGTTCACCAGTTGTCATCAGGAAGAAGAAAAACAACCAAATCCGACTATGTGTAGATTTTAGAGAGCTGAATAAGCAAACGATTAAGGATTACTACCCATTGCCATTTATTGACCAGATTTTGGATCAATTAGCGGGTAGGGAAATATATTTATTTATGGATTGCTTTGCAGGATACAACCAGATGGCAATTGCAGAAGAAGACAAGTTGAAAACAACTTTTATTACTCTCTTTGGTACTTTTGTGTACCATGTGATGGCCTTTGGATTGTGCAATGCACCTGGATCATGGCAACGAATAGCAGACAAGACCTTTGGTGACATCTTCCCAGATGACTTGAAAGTATTTATCGATGAGTTGGGGGCAGCCATTGTGAGGGAAAGGATGTTGATTATTTTAAGAAAGTGCTTTGAGCACTGCAGACAATTTTGTATCGCTCTTAACCCACGGAAGTGTGTTTTTGGAGTGCCTTATGGGCTATTGCTAGGCCATGTGGTTAGTTCAGTAGGAATCGCATCTGACCCTGAAAAGATCAAGGTTATAGTCGCTATGAGTCCGCCATGCACTCCGAAAGAGGTACATAGCTTTCTATCATCGATAGGGTACTATCAAAGGTTTATAAATGCATTGGCAGAAAGGACATTGCCATTAACGAACTTATTATCCTTTAGCTGTCTATTTGTATGGAGCGACCCTTGTAAGGTAGCTTTTGAGGATGTGAAACAGGAGCTAGTAAAACAACCAGTTTTAAAAGCACCTAAAAGAGGCAAGGTATTTTACATATTTTCAGCAGCCACCATGCATAGTATCAGCTGTTTAGCCCAAATATGGGAGGAAAAGTGGTATCATCTGATAGCTTTTGCTAGTAAAAAATTAGGCATATCAAAAATTAACTACACCTACATGGATAAGTTGTGCCTTGCGATGGTCTTTGCGACTAAAAAATTCAAGCACTATATCCTCTATGATAAGGTAGTTTTCTATACGAAGGAGGAAGGGCTTAGATTGCTTATGAACAAGCTGCAACCGCCTGATCGTCTAGCAAAGTGGTTAATCACTTTGTAGGAGTTTGATTATGAGATTAAGAGTAAGCCACCGAGGTTGCAGGGTATTGTGGAATGCCTTGTGGATTTTGGAAAGCTGAAAGAGACTTTGGCTGAAAGAAGTGATATTGAAGAGATGTTTAAAATTGATACAGCCTCTATCCCATCTTGGTATGCTACTATCACGCACTATCTATCAACGGGAGAGACTGGAATGTCAAGATTGTGGGAGAGAAGGAAGGAGTCTCGCTTGAAGCTTTCTTGCTTGCACAATGGGGGAAGACACACAAGGGTGGAGGCTGAAAACAGTTTTCCTCTTCTTAGTTGTATAAGCCAAAAGAACTCAAGTACAAAGAAATAGAAGAACCCTCTATATGGGTCTCAAACTAAACTCAACTAACTAAGGTGGCATACTAACTGAGCCACGAACTAGAGTAGATTAGGATAGCTATCATGTAGCTATTATTCATGGGTGGTGTACCAACCGCGTCTGCAACTGACAAGTCGGTGACATAAATACACAACGGTCACCCTGGCGTATCACGAGTGGAGCTCGATATCTCAACACTCCCCCTCGAGCTCAATCCCAATTCCTGCACACCAAGCAGGTCTCTGAACTTGCGCAGCTTCTCTGTGCCCAATGCCTTCGTGAATATGTCAACTACCTAATCCTCTGTGCTGACATAAACTAGATCAATAAGACCTAGTAAAACCCTCTCTTGCACATAGTGATAATGCACCTCAATGTGCTTTGTTCTAGCATGATAGATTGGGTTATTTGCCAAGTGTATACTACTCATGTTGTCACAATAAATGACAACTGGTCCATCTGTAGACTGATGCATATCATAAAGTAGCTTATGCAACCAAGCTACCTCACATGCAGCCATTGCTGCACCCCTGTACTCAGCCTCTGTGCTCGACAAGGCAACTGTAGGCTGTTTCTTGCTGCTCCAAGTGACTGCAGCACTCCCAAAAGAGAACACATATCCACTGGTAGATCGTCTATCATAGATACTACCAGCCCAATCAGCATCAGTGTATCCATGCAACTGTATCTGAACCCCAGTCTCATAAAATAGTCCATACTGCAATGTGGACTTCACATACCTGAGTATGCATCTAGCCGCATCCAAATGTGGTTTCCTTGGAGCCTGCATAAACTGACTTACCAATCCAACAGCATAGCTCAAATCTGGCTTGGTAATAGTTATATAAATCAAACTTCCTACTATGCGTCTGTACATAGCAGGGTCTTCTAGAAGCTCACCTGCATCTGTGCTCAGCTTCACATTCTGCTCCAAAGGAACTGAAATAGGCTTACAGCCTGTCATCCCATATTTGGACAGCATGTCCAATCCATACTGCCTCTGCAAGAGCTGTATCCCACTTGGTGATCTAATCACCTCAATGCCCAAGAAATAACACAGCTCTCCCAAATCCTTCATCTCAAACTTCTGCTTCAATAGCATTTTCACATGAAGGATATCTTCATCACTGTCACCTGTCATAATCAAATCATCAACATAAATGACAAGTAGCATAATACCTTTCTCTGTTTTTCTCACATAAAGTGAGAAATCTGCCTTGGAAATCTGAAAGCCAATAGTGACAAGATACTGTCCTATCTTGTCAGACCATGCTCTAGGTGCTTGCTTCAAGCCATACAATGCTTTCTTCAACCTGCAAACAAACTCAAGATGAACAGCATGCACATAACCTGGTGGCTGCTCCATATAGACCTCTTCTTGCAAATCACCATGCAAGAAGGCATTCTTTACATCCATCTGATGTAAAGACCATCCCTTTGATGCAGCCATAGCAATGACTGCTCTTACGGTTGCCATCCTTGCAACCGGACTGAATGTTTCTTCATAGTCAATGCCATATGTTTGTGCATACCCCTTGACTACTAATCTTGCCTTGTATCTATTCACAGAACCATCTGCATTGTGCTTCACCTTATAAACCCACTTACAGCCAATTGCATTTTTACCTTTAGGCAAAGGTACCAATTCCCATGTAGCATTTGCTTCCAAGGCATCCATTTCTTCATCCATGGCTTTCTCCCATTTTTCTTTTCCCATGGCTTCCTCAAAAGAAGTGGGTTCTGGTTCCTGTATCACTTTAACCATATATGCATAGTGAATGGCTGTAAATCCATCATATTTCAGCCTATCCACAGGATACCTAGCTCTCGTAGACCTGCGCAAAGTAGGTTCACTCCCAGGTGCTCTCGTAGACCCAACTCATCATCAATGCTCTGTTCTGAGCCACTGGATTCACCATCCACATAAGAGTGACCTGCATTCACATCAAACATGGGCTGATCAACCTTCTCTTTTTCTTTTCGTGATACCTGCATACCACTATCTGCATTGCTTTGAGAAGATTCTCCTGATCTCAATCTGCCTGTCCATGGCGAAGAATGTGAATCACTGCTAGAGGACGCTCCAGGTCCACTAATATTTTGTGACTGCTGCTGTGAATTCTGTGCAGCATTACCATTTTGTGCATCTACATCATCAATCACATTTACTTTTTTATACCAGCTACTCATCTCATCAAAAACAACATCTCTGCTCACTGTAAACTTACGAGTAGAAGGGTTATAGCATCTATACCCTTTTTGCTGCAGAGAGTAACCAATAAAGATACACTTCTCAGCTTTTGGATCCAACTTGGATCTCAACTCATCTGGCACATGTACATAGGCAATGCAACCAAAAATTTTCAAATGAGAAATATCTGGTTTCCTACCAGTATACCTCTCCTCTGGAGTCATTCCATGTATTGCTGCAGTGGGAGTCCTGTTCATTATGTAGACTGCTGTAGCAACTGCTTCAGCCCAATAAAAATCTGGCAGGTCTTTTTCATTGAGCATGGCACAAGATACCTCTCCAATATGCCTATTTTTCCTTTCTGCAATTCCATTTTGTTGTGGGGTATGACTGCATGAATATTGCTGCTTTATGCCATGCTCCTGCAGGAACCTTGCAAACTCATTTGAGAGGTACTCTCCCCCTCCATCTGACCTTAGGCGTTTTACTTGCAGCCCTGTTTCTTTTTCAACCATAGCTTTAAGAGTTTTGAAATGCCCAAAAACTTCACTTTTCTTTTTCATAAAATACACCTAAACTTTTTTGCTATAGTAATCAATAAAAGTGACAAAATAATGACAACCTCCAAGAGATGTAGCTTTAGTAGTCCACACATCAGAGTGGATTAATTCCAATGGCTTCTCACTCTCTTGAACATGTCTAGGAAATGGTTTCCTTGCCTGTTTTCCAAACTGACAGGCTTCACATACCTTATGCATTTCTGCAACCTTGAATTTTGGCAATCCTGCAACAATATTTTGGGCCTGCATTGATTTAAGTCGCTGTACATTAACATGACCAATGCGTTTATGCCAGATATCAATATCTGCAACTACACCGGTCCCATGTGCAAACATTGCTGCACTCAATTCAGACATGTCTGCATCCAACGTAAACATTCTGCCCTTCTTCTTTCCTTTTGCTATCAAGCGACCTTTATTTTTCATATCCTCAACAAAGCATCCATGAGGATTAAATCTGACCTGCAAGCCCTGCTCAACCATTTGACCAACAGAAACCAGATTCTTGGTGATATTCGGGACATGAAATACATCGGACATGTATTTCTTTTTCCCATCCTGCATAGACAAGGGAATTTTTCCAATCTACACAATAGGATGTGCAGTATCATCACCAGTCTCCACAAATCCTGGTTTTTCCATTTTCCTTGCATCCTCCATCCATTCTGCATGACCTGTCATGTGGTTTGATGCACCTGAGTCAACATACCATACATCATTGCTTTCTTCTGCACTTGTCACAGAATTGTTCATATGCTGCACCATGAACAAATGCTCATTTCTGTCATCACCCTGTCTGCTAAAAGATGCATAATTCCCTTGTTGAAGTTTTCCATTCATGATGTCATTCTGCTTTTTATAGCAGTCTTTAGCCATATGACCCATTTTACCACAGTAGTAGCATTCAACATTACTGTTTGCATTTTGACCTCTTTGCCATCCACCACGACCTCTTTGGCTCCCCCTGCCTCTAGAGTTACCACGTCCTCCTCCATAGGACTGATTTTCTTGAGTTTGCTGCATATTCTGATTTCTACCACGGCCTCCAAATCGGCCTCCTCTACCTCTGCGTCTACCTCTTCCAGCATTTGAGTAGAAGACAGCTTCTTTTGAAGTTCCTCCTGAAGAAGATGCACCACCATTTCTCTGTTCCTCAGAAATTAGAAGAGCAATCAACTCCTCAAAATCAGAAAATCTTTCACGAACTGAAATGGATGTCCGAAACTGTGCATAATCCTTTCCTAGGCCATTCAAGGTCACAGAAACTAAATCATCATCTTCCACTGGAGACCCAATGGAAGCAAGTGCATCTGCAATCTTCTTCATCTTCATGTGGTAGTCATTGATGCTCATATTTTCTCTTTGCACATTATGCAACTCTTGCTTGAGCTGCATTTTCCTGGCTTGCGTATTTGTGCTATACATCTTTGACAGAGTATCCCATGCCTCCTTTGGCATACTTGCATCCTAAATATGCACAATCATAGAGTCTGAAATGCTGATAGACAGCCAGTACATAACTTTCCTGGCTCTCTCATGCCATGCTATGAATGCCTGCATTTGCTGTTGATTGGGAACATCAGGAAGAACTGGCTCTTCTTCATTTCCTGCAACAAATTTCCAATATCCTTTTCCCATAAGGAAATTTGTCATTCTAAACTTCCATGCTTGGAAGTTATTCTTGTCAAGCTTTTCAGTGACAATCTGTGAAAGAGAATCAGATGCCATTATAGAAGACTGCAAAAAATTCTGTCACTGCAAAAACCACAGCTTCACCCTCACAAGGGAAAATCTGCAAAACTGGCGAAAGTGGTATTTGACCACACAGTCACTTCCTAGTGACGGTTTTGCATCAACAGGCAACAGGGATGATTCTGTAACTCCCAATGTCTCTGCGCACAAGCATACAATGCAATTTTTACAGTAACTATTCATCGACCTGTAGAACAGTGGCTGCACAGCATAAAACTGGGCCTTTTCCTGGGTGCTGCAGAAAACTTCCGCCTCCAAAACAGGCCTCGAAATGGCCTCAAATCAACAAAACAAGGTCGCCCTCTTGCTTCACCGCGAAGGGCGTCTCAACCTGAGACAATGCACTCCTGCAATTTCCGGCTGTGCTACCTGCAGAGATCTGCTCCCAAAACAGAAAATGAAAGCAACACTGCTCCTCTTACCAGAACACCGCGAGCTTGACTTGCTTTCTTGAGCTCCTTACCACGAACAAGGCTCTGATACCATGTCAAGATTGTGGGAGAGAAGGAAGGAGTCTCGCTTGAAGCTTTCTTGCTTGCACAATGGGGGAAGATACACAAGGGTGGAGGCTGAATACAGTTTTCCTCTTCTTAGTTGTATAAGCCAAAAGAACTCAAGTACAAAGAAATAGAAGAACCCTCTATATGGGTCTCAAACCAAACTCAACTAACTAAGGTGGCATACTAACTTAGCCACGAACTAGAGTAGATTAGGATAGCTATCATGTAGCTATTATTCATGGGCGGTGTACCAACCGCGTCTGCAATTGACAAGTCGGTGACATAAATACACAACGGTCACCCTGGCGTATCACGAGTGGAGCTCGATATCTCAACATGGAACTGGTCTATCAAAATCTGAAAAGAGAAAAATCAAACAATAGGCTTTGAAGTTTTCCTTGATTGCAGGGACACTATATCAGCAAGGTGTTGATGATATCTATCACTGATGTGTGATGCTTGACGAGGTTCCTTTCATCTTAGAAGAGTGTCATGACTCTGCGTGTGGAGGGCACTTCACTGGACGGTTGACGGTATAGAAAGCTTTAAGAGCTGGATATTGGTGGCCATCCATCTTCCAAGATTCCTTTGAGTATGTTAAGAGATGTGATACCTGTCAAAGACATGACAGCAGAGAGAATAGGAAATGCCCACTTACACCTATCATGGCTATCCTTCCATTTGAGAAGTGGGGCATTGACTTTGTGGGTCCTATCACCCCATCGTCTACTACCCAGAAGAGGTACATTATAGTAGCAACTGATTATTTCACAAAATGGTCAAAAGCGCAGGGGACGAGGTAGGACAATGCAAAAGAGACTGCAAGTTTTCTTTTAGAGCAGATTATCTGCCGTTTCGGTCCACCGAAGGAACTAGTGTCGGACCGTGGAACCCACTTTTTGAATAAAGTTCTTAAAAGTCTGTGGCAAATCAAGCACAACCAAACGACTCCTTATAATCCGCGAGCCAATGGGCAAGTCAAAAGTACTAATAAGCAGCTTGTGGGTATCTTGTCTAAAATAGTCTCGGAGAATAAACGAGGCTAGGACATGAAGTTGTATGTGGCAGCATGGGCATATAATACAACATTCAAGCGAGCTACCGACCATACTCCATTTAAATTAGTTTATGGGGAAGAGTGTATGTTACCCCTCGAAATCAAGTTGCCAACCATACAGTTTGCAATTAACCACTCTTTGGGAGATGAGGATTCACTCTTTGAGCGTTTCTTCACAACCATAGCCCACCTGGATGAACTGAAATTGCAAAGCTTATTACACCAGGAGATAGCTAAACGTCGGATGAAGCAGCTGCACGACCTTAAAGCAAAGAATTATACCTTTAAAAAAGGGCAATTAGTTCTTTATTACAATGCATATAGGAAGCTGTTTCCAGGGAAGCTGGAACCTAGATGGGATGGCCCGTACAAGATTGTTAGGATAGGGAAAAATAGGTCTACGGCTCTACTAGCTGATCTGCAGGGAGTGGAATTTAAAAATAAGGTTAATCTTAATAAGATTAAACCTTATTATTTCTAAGTATGCTAACACGGAGTAATGCATTGCAGGTCCATGCTGGGCCTGATTTGAGACCTTCAAAAGAGCTTAAAGCTGGTTGATGGGGCAGTTAATTCCTTATTTGGAGCACCCATATCTGGAGCAGAGATACCATCAGGGGAAATTCATTTGGTGGAGCAAAGGATACAAAGTGATTGAGCAAGAAGACAGAACCATTGTGTGGGAAATCAAAGTCTTCTGCCATCACTACTTACGAATGTTGACAAGTATCCCTATTGAGTTTAATGACGAAGGTGGGATGGAGCCGTCAGGTCATCCTCTAAACATGTTAAATTTTGACTATCATAATTACGAATAGAGGAGTTCGCGATGGCAGGTTGTGTAAACCCATTGTGGACGTACACATTATATTTTGACGGAGCGTCCAGGGGCCCTAATAAAAAAGGGAGTGTTGGATTAGTAATCCGAGATCCCTGACGTAGAGTTACGATGAAGTTAGCTGCTTATCTTGAGGTAGGATTCACTAACAATATGGTGGAGTATAAAGCCTTGATTATGGGATTGCATATTGCCAAGCAAGGTGGTATTCGGTAGTTGTTAGTAAAAGGGGATTCTCAGTTGATCTTGAATCAACTAGATGGGACATACACAGTGCGGAACCCCATCCTTTGTATGTATCATCGAACTACCATGACCCTACTTGAGGAGTTTGAGAGAGTGTCTCTTCAGCTGATTCCACATTACTGGAATCAATTTGCGGATTCACTGGCAAATCTTGCTTATGAAGAAGACCTTTTCTTCAACTATGGTCCTAGTTTGGATATTGCTATCAATAATGAGACAAGACCCGATCGCTTGTGGGGAATGTTATCAGAGCATGCAATATATGGTATGAGATGGTTGATATGGGTGATGCAAAGAGTAGCCGAGACCCATCTACCATTGTTATCCTGGACCCATAGGCTAATTAGATAACATGTTATGCGTACGCCTCTTGTTATATATGCAGGAGGGATGGGTCATAACCTTATGCATTTAGCTTAGGGCTGTGAGCCCTATTTTTCCTCCTTGGAAAGGAGCATATTATTATATATCTATACTATTTCGGGGAGGGATGTGTAGGTGCTATTCTATTTTATTTCATTAGGCCAAGAGGGCCGATCAGTTTTTGTAGTGAAATGCTTTATTTCATTAGGCCAAGAGGGCTAGTTGTCTGTTTAGTACAGGTGCGGTTAATGGTTTCTTGTTTTAGTCCTGTGCTAGATAGGTTTAAAGAAGAGCTTGGAAGGAGCCTATGGCAGTGAAGACTGCTTGTGGCCCTATCCAGGTGATATCTCTCCTTTTACGAGTAATGTGTTTTTATGCTTTATGTATCAGTGTACTTGTGGGGGATTTTTTTTCTTATTGGGGACCGGAGTCCAAGGCATGAAGTCTTAGGTTTAGGTTAGGTATGTCTGAGGGACGTCTGAATAGCCATTGCCTCCTGTAAAGACATTGCCCGGCATCGAAAGACCTGTTTTAGAAGTAGTCCTAGTGACCCTGTTTTGCTAGCCTGCTAGGCAGTCGTTCTAGGAGTTCTAGTTAGTTGTGAGGCAGTTAGAGAAGCCTGCTAGAGGAAAAATGATGATGATAGAGAGAAAGACAAACCCTGCATATCTCAAAGGAAATAAATATATACAAAGGTGTGTAAAAAGGGGTTCTAGCCCCTATAAGAATAGAAAAGAAAAGAAAGAAAAATGTATAAGCAGTTGATCACCACCTTGCGAAGGCCTGGTAGGTTCCTGGGGACGAGTCAGACCCGGGGCCGAGCCTTGTCTTCCTAGGGGTGGCGTCTTGCTAGAAAAGAAGAAAGTAAGGAAGGTTGGAGTGAAAATAAAAGTGAGCATCAAAAAAAGGATTAAGTGTCACCTTGCGAGGGCTTGGTAGGTTCTTGGGTACTGAGACAGGACCTGAGGCCGATGCCCTGTTCTCCTTGGGTCACTACGCTCAGCTCCCTCCTTTTTACATGCCCGAGTATGGAAGAATAAAAACCTAAAAGAAGAAATGTGCTACAAGAAAATACTTCTTGATCAGGCTATCGGAGTCCTTGCCTAGTAGGAGCTCCTGGTTGTGTTGTCCTTAGTTAGGTAGGTAGTTTAGACCACCACTTAGGGCGACCTCTTTGATAGTTCTTTTAGTTTGGCCGTGTTGGAGCAGTGAGTTAGTGACTAGCTTGGGACCTTCTATCAGAGTATGCTAGGCCTACTCCTTGTGGATTTCATGCCTTGGTTTTGTTAGGGGGTAGGGTGAGCATTGTGCTGTGTTTTAGTATGTATCTATTTTGTATCAGCTTGATGCTTCCTTTGGTTGTTATGTGCAGATCTGTTGTGGGATTCGACTGGCTGAGTCACCCTATCCCGTGGTTGCCAATGAGAGTGGAGTTTTGAGCCCGGAATGTGCCTAAAATTTGCCAAAATCTGGAATTTAGGAAAAATTTTATGAAGAAAATGAAGGATTTTTGATAGTTTATGATGATAATTATGTTCTTATTGGATGAAAATTTGTATGTGTGCTATTTGTATTATGAATAATTGCTATGTATAAGAAAATTTTGATTTTGCAATGATTTACATGCTCTATTTAATTCCTATAAACCTGAAATGCGGTTTTTAAACGGTAAAATGGTAGTTTTTCCGTTTCGGGTGGGTGAAAGGTGTTCCCCTGGGGGAAAAATGGAAGATAAATTGAATATTAGTATGCTGAAGTGATTGGAATAAGAAAAATTAGAAAATAGTATATTTTATTGCCAAATAAATCAAAAAAATAGAAAAAATAGAAAAAATAGAAATACGTCTTGAAAAAATAAGAAAAAATATAGTGATTGTTTGTGGATGTATGGTAGTGGCGAAGCATGAGGTTTAGCCTCAGTTTTCCCTATATCTTTGTCAAATTTTGTGATTTATTGCTTTTTATACATCAAAACATGACAAAATGAAACTCTACACCTATGCAACGAAAGGAATACCTAAACATATAGGCGTTTGTTTCTTGGGGATTATTTGGTAAGGACACATGGTATCTCCTGGATTACTTGCAAAATGAAAGAGTGGAGTTTGTTCGTTTGTTTTATATGTTGAGCAACACATCAAGGGGCTAATCCCTGCGATGTAGGAGAGGTGCAGTGGGGATGCTGTGATTCCACCGAGAGGTTGCCTCCCATGTATGATTATCATGGTATTTATTGCCAATGTGTAAGGGTTCTCCCTCTCTGGAGTTTATAGAAAGGGAAACGTTGGACTACAAAACTATAAAGCTATAAATGCATAGATTAGACTTTAGGGCAGTTCATCCTTTAGCAGCGGATTGACGCTCCTGGCCCATGAGGCCGTTGTTGAGATATCGAGCTCCACTCGTGATATGCCAGGGTGATCGTTGTGCATTTATGTCACCGACTTGTCAGTTGTAGATGCGGTTGGTACACCGCCCATGAATAATAGCTAGATGATAGCTATCCTTATCTACTCTAGTTTGTGGCTCAGTTAGTATGCCACCTTAGTTAGTTGAGTTTGGTTTGAGACCCATATATAGGGTTCTTCTATTTCTTTGTACTTGAGTTCTTTTGGCTTACACAACTAAGAAGAGGAAAACTGTTTTCAGCCTCCACCTTTGTGTGTATTCCCCCATTGTGCAAGCAAGAAAGCTACAAGTGAGACTCCTTCCTTCTCTCCCAAAGTCTTGACATGGTATCAGAGCCTTGTTCGTGGTAAGGAGCTCAAGAAAGCAAGCCAAGCTCGCGGTGTTTTGGTAAGAGGAGCAGTGTTGCTTTCATTTTCTATTTTGGGAGCAGATCTCTACAGGTAGCACAACTGAAAATTGCAAGAGTGCATTGTCTCAGGTTGAGACGCCCTTCGTGGTGAAGCAAGAGGGCAGTATATGCTGTGGGATAGGGCTTTAGCCCTTGGCAACCTTGTTTTTTTTATTTGAGGCCAATTCGGGGCCTATTTTGGAGGCGGAAGTTTTTTGCACGCACTCAGGGAAAGGCCCAGTTTTATACTGTGCGATCACTGTTCTACAGGTTGGTGAAAAGTTACTGTAGAAATTGCATCGTATGCCTGTGCGCAGAGACATTGGGAGTTATAGAATCATCCTTGTTGCCTGTTGATGCAAAATCGTCACTAGGAAGTGACTGTGTGGCCAAATACCACTTTCGTCAGTTTTGCAGATTTGCCCTTGTGAGGCTGAAGTTGTGTTCTTTGCAGTGACAAAATTTTTTGTAGTGTTTTGTAATGGCGTCTGATTCTCTTTCCCAGATTGTCACTGAAAAGCTTGACAAGAATAACTTCCAAGCATGGAAGTTTAGAATGACAAATTTCCTTATGGGAAAATGATATTGGAAATTTGTTGCAGGAAATGAAGAAGAACCAGTTCTTCCTGATGTTCCCAATCAACAGCAAATGCAGGCATTCAAAGCATGGCATGAGAGAGTCAGGAAAGTTATGTACTGGCTGTCTATCAGTATTTCAGACTCTATGATTGTGCATATTCAGGATGCAAGTACGTCAAAGGAGACATGGGATACTTTGTCAAAAATGTATAGCACAAATACGCAAGCCAAGAAAATGCAACTCAAGCAGGAGTTGCATAATGTGCAAAGAGAAAGTATGAGCATCAATGACTACCACATGAAGGTGAAGAAGATTGCAGATGCACTTGCTTCCATTGGGTCGCCAGTGGAAGATGATGATTTAGTTTCTGTGACCTTGAATGGTCTAGGAAAGGATTATGTACAGTTTCGGACATCCATTTCAGTTCGTGAAAGATTTCCTGATTTTGAGGAGTTGATTGCTCTTCTAATTTCTGAGGAGCAGAGAAACGGTGGTGCATCTTCTTCAGGAGGAACTTCAAAAGAAATTGTCTTCTACTCAAATGCTAGAAGAGGTAGAGGCAAAGGTAGAGGAGGCCGATTTGGAGGCCGTGGTAGAAATCAGAATATGCAGCAAACTCAAGAAAACCAGTCCTATGGAGGAGGACGTGGTAACTCTAGAGGCAGGGGGAGCCAAAGAGGTCATGGTGGATGGCAAAGAGGCCAAAATGCAAACAGCAATGTTGAATGCTACTACTGTGGTAAAATGGGTCATATGGCTAAAGATTGCTATAAAAAGCAGAATGACATCATGAATGAGAAATTGCAACAAGGGAATTATGCATCTTCTAGTAGACAGGGTGATGACAGAAATGAGCATTTGTTTATGGTGCAGTACATGAACAGTTCTGTGACAAGTGCAGAAGAAAGCAACGATGTGTGGTATGTTGACTCAGGTGCATCAAACCACATGACAGGTCATGCAGAATGGATGGAGGATGCAAGGAAAATGGAAAAACCAGGATTTGTGGAGACTGGTGATGATACTGCACATCCTATTGTGCAGATTGAGAAAATTCCTTTGTCTATGCAGGATGGGAAAAAGAAATACCTGTCCGATGTATTTCATGTCCCGAATATCACCAAGAATCTGGTTTTTGTTGGTCAAATGGTTGAGCAAGGCTTGCAGGTCAGATTTAATCCTCATGGATGCTTTGTTGAGGATATGAAAAATAAAGGTCGCTTGATAGCAAAAGGAAAGAAGAATGGCAGAATGTTTACATTGGATGCAGATATGCCTAAATTGAGTGCAGCAATGTTTGCACGTGGGACCGGTGTAGTTGCAGATATTGATATCTGGCATAAACGCATTGGTCATGTGAATGTACAGCAACTTAAATCAATGCAGGCCCAAAACATTGTTGCAGGATTGCCTAAATTCAAGGTTGCAGAAATGCATAAGGTATGTGAAGCCTGTCAGTTTGGAAAACAGGCAAGGAAACCATTTCCTAGACATGTTCAAGAGAGTAAGAAGCCATTGGATTTAATCCACTCTGATGTGTGGACTACTAAAGCTACATCTCTTGGAGGCTGTCATTATTTTGTCACTTTTATTGATGACTATAGCAGAAAAGTCTGGGTGTATTTTATGAAAAAGAAAAGTGAAGTTTTTGGGCATTTCAAAACTTTAAAGCTATGGTTGAAAAAGAAACAGGCTTGCAAATAAAATGCCTAAGGTCAGATGGAGGGGGAGAGTACCTCTCAAATGAGTTTGCAAGGTTCCTGCAGGAGCATGGCATAAAGCAGCAATATTCATGCAGTCATACCCCACAGCAAAATGGAATTGCAGAAAGAAAAAACAGACATATTGGAGAGGTGTCTCGTGCCATGCTCAATGAAAAAGACCTGCCAGATTTTTATTGGACTGAAGCAGTTGCTACAGCAGTTTATATAATAAACAGGATTCCCACTGCAGCAATACATGGGATGACTCCAGAGGAGAGGTATACTGCTAGGAAACCAGATATTTCTCATTTGAAATTTTTGGTTGCATTGCCTATGTACATGTGCCAGATGAGTTGAGATCCAAGTTGGATCCAAAAGCTGAGAAGTGCATCTTTATTGGTTACTCTCTGCAGCAGAAAGGATATAGATGCTATAACCCTTCTACTCGTAAGTTTACAGTGAGCAGAGATGTTGTTTTTGATGAGATGAGTAACTGGTATAAACCAGTAAATGTGATTGATAATGTAGATGCACAAAATGGTAATGCTGCACAGAATTCACAGCAGCAGTCACAAGATATTAGTGGACTTCGATCATCCTCTAGCAGTGGTTCATATTCTTTGCCATGGACAGGCAGATTGAGATCAAGAGAATCGTCTCAAAGCAATGCAGATAGTGGTATGCAGGTATCACGAAAAGGAAAAGAGAAGGTAGATCAGCCCATGTTTGATGTGAATGCAGGTCACTCTTATGTGGATGGTGAATCCAGTGGCTCAGAACAGAGCATTGATGATGAGTTGGGTATTCCTTCTATTGTTACACCTGGACTAAGGAAGACCAGGGATGTTTTGAGAGCACCTGGGAGTGGACCTACTTTGCGCAGGTCTACCAGAGCTAGGTATCTTGTGGATAGGCTGAAATATGATGGATTTATAGCCATTCACTATGTATATATGGTCAAAGTGATACAGAACCAGAACCCACTTCTTTTGAGCAAGCCATGGGAAAAGAAAAATGGGAGAAAGCCATGGATGAAGAAATGGATGCCTTGGAAGCAAATGCTACATGGGAATTGGTACCTTTGCCTAAAGGTAAGAATACAATTGGCTGTAAGTGGGTTTATAAGGTGAAGCACAATGCAGATGGTTCTGTGAATAGATACAAGGCGAGATTAGTAGTCAAGGGGTATGCACAAACATATGGCATTGACTATGAAGAAACATTTAGTCCGGTTGCAAGGATGGCAACCGTAAGAGCGGTCATTGCTATGGCTGCATCAAAGGAATGGTCTTTACATCAGATGGATGTAAAGAATGCCTTCTTGCATGGTGATTTGCAAGAAGAGGTATATATGGAGCAGCCACCAGGTTATGTGCATGCTGTTCATCCTGAGTTTGTTTGCAGGTTGAAGAAAGCATTGTATGGCTTGAAGCAAGCACCTAGAGCATGGTCTGACAAGATAGGGAAGTATCTTGTCACTATTGGCTTTCAGATTTCCAAGGCAGATTTCTCACTTTATGTGAGAAAAACAGAGAAAGGTATTATGCTACTTGTCATTTATGTTGATGATTTGATTATGACAGGTGACACTGATGAAGATATCCTTCATGTGAAAATGCTATTGAAGCAAAAGTTTGAGATGAAGGATTTGGGAGAGCTGCGTTATTTCTTGGGCATTGAGGTGATTAGATCACCAAGTGGGATACAGCTCTTACAGAGGCAGTATGGATTGGATATGCTGTCCAAATATGGGATGACAGGCTGTAAGCCTATTTCAGTTCCTTTGGAGCAGAATGTGAAGCTGAGCACAGATGAAGGTGAGCTTCTGGAAGACCCTACTATGTACAGACGCATAGTAGGAATTTTGATTTATATGACTATCACCAGGCCAGATTTGAGCTATGCTGTTGGATTGGTAAGTCAGTTTATGCAGGCTCCAAGGAAATCGCATTTGGATGCGGCTAGACGCATACTCAGGTATGTGAAGTCCACATTGCAGTATGGACTATTTTATGAGACTGGGGTTCAGATACAGCTACATGGATACACTGATGCTGATTGGGCTGGTAGTATTTCTGATAGACGATCTACCAGTGGATATGTGTTCTCTTTTGGGAGTGCTACAGTCACTTGGAGCAGTAAGAAACAACCTACAGTTGCCTTATCGAGCACAGAGGCCGAGTACAGGGGTGAGCAATGGCTGCATGTGAGGTAGCTTGGTTGCATAAGCTATTTTATGATATGCATCAGCCTACAGATGGGCTAGTTGTCATTTATTGTGACAACATGAGCAGTATACACTTGGCAAATAACCCAGTCTATCATGCTAGAACAAAGCACATTGAGGTGCATTATCACTATGTGCGGAAGAGGGTTTTACTAGGTCTTATTGATCTAGTTTATGTCAGCATAGAGGATCAGGTAGCTGACATATTCACGAAGGCATTGGGCGCAGAGAAGCTGCACAAGTTCAGAGACCTGCTTGGTGTGCAAGAATTGGGATTGAGCTCGAGGGGGAGTGTTGAGATATCGAGCTCCACTCGTGATATGCCAGGGTGATCGTTGTGCATTTATGTCACCGACTTGTCAGTTGTAGATGCGGTTGGTACACCACCCATGAATAATAGCTAGATGACAGCTATCCTTATCTACTCTAGTTCGTGGCTCAGTTAGTATGCCACCTTAGTTAGTTGAGTTTGGTTTGAGACCCATATATAGGGTTCTTCTATTTCTTTGTACTTGAGTTCTTTTGGCTTACACAACTAAGAATAGGAAAACTGTTTTCAGCCTCCACCTTTGTGTGTATTCCCCCATTGTGCAAGCAAGAAAGCTACAAGTGAGACTCCTTCCTTCTCTCCCAAAGTCTTGACAGCCGTGAGGGTGGGTTTGTCTGTTATGAGTGTGAGGTCCGGCTAGTGCCATAGCCAGTGCCAACCCATTTGAGGTTCCATTTTTTGA
Source organism: Lygodium microphyllum (assembly GCF_053477565.2). Taxonomy (NCBI): domain Eukaryota; kingdom Viridiplantae; phylum Streptophyta; class Polypodiopsida; order Schizaeales; family Lygodiaceae; genus Lygodium; species Lygodium microphyllum. The sequence goes on from NC_141164.1 coordinate 93,133,966, forward strand.
GGTTGGATACTCAGAAAACCTTGTTGTCAGGCTAATGAACGTCAATCAAAAAGACAAGGAGAGAATCCATGATCACACACGTAAGAAGTCTCTACAAGAGGATCCCAGTGATAGAGCAACCAAATGAGAGAGCAGTCTCCATCATGTTTATTAATGGAATCCAAAACAAAGAGCTCAGCCTTGTGCTAAAAACTGTAGTAGGTTTGGCCATGCTCCATTGCACTATCCGTTGCCAAGAAGGCTTCCACACCTGCGACCCTATACTCAGCCCTACTATCCATGGAATATGCATCCCAACTTTGGAAGGGGAGCTCCATTAGCTCTACCAATGCCCAATGACTAGAAGCCATCTACCCCTAGAATGGACATCAACCACCCCACGAGAATCCTAGGACCACCTAGATCCATAGTGACCCATCCACCAAGCGATGCTTTGATAGAGGAGTGGTGCGCAGATCCGATGTTGTACGCTCGCGTAGTAAATGCCAGAAGGTCCCCAAGAACAAAAGAACTCTACTTTTTGCACAAAACTCAAGGTAAAAAGCATGCACGACATGAACAAGAGACCAATTGGGTGCAATCTCCCCCCATGCCTTGTGTGAGCACTCCACAAAGCATGTATTTTATGTATTAATCATCTTCAAACTCAAATAATAGCCCAAATTACAAAATAGCAAGCTTTTAGCTTTTGAGTTTGCTTTAGCACAAAATAGAAATAAAGCTAATGGGCGGTGCCCAAAGAGTCAGGCGTACCCAATACAATGTCCAAGTACAAATAACATAGTCGTGCGCCCATGCACATACAAAATAATAAATAAATATCCAACGCCTCAATAAATAGGCGTGACAAAATATAGGCGCCATGCCTAAGGTATACGCCTATCAAAATATAAATGATAAATTGAATACTCGCTATCCTCCAATGCTTTCCTCCGTCACTGCTGCTATCTCTACACATCAACTGAAGCATTCACAATCGTTAGTAAAATAATACAATTAAACCGACAAAAGTGAATACCTAGCAGTCTTCAGCTACATACATAAATCAACTGGTTAGAAATCAATCCTAACCTTAATTTATTACGAGTGTGCACTCTAAACTCATAAACGTTTATTAATTTAATATGCATTTTGCGGAATCACCCGCTATGGAATCACCCATGTACACACTAAATTAATGAAACGCCCGAAAAGGATAGGCGTCCCCATCAACTTCTCGCACAAAAAATCCACTTTGTGGACGCCTATCCTTTTCGGGCGTTTCATTAATTTAGTGTGTACATGGGTGATTCCATAGCGGGTGATTCCGCAAAATGCATATTAAATTAATAAACGTTTATGAGTTTAGAGTGTGCACTCGTAATAAATTAAGGTTAGGATTGATTTCTAACCAGTTGATTTATGTATGTAGCTGAAGACTGCTAGGTATTCACTTTTATCGGTTTAATTGTATTATTTTACTAACAATTGTGAATGCTTCAGTTGATCTGTAGAGATAGCAGCAAGGAGCCACTAGAGGATGAAGCATATGTGAACCCCTATGTCTCTTACAACAAGAAGAGTAACCCTATACTAATGGATTTTTTGTGAAAAATGATTAAAAGATGATTTACATTGGCACCCTCTTGCCTTTTATACTCTAGTTTAAAATAGTCTAATTACCTGACTAAGGTAGCATGAAAATTTGCTTTATTACAATCCATCCTTGCCCAAAAGTTGTCCTCAAAACTTTGAAGAGTGAAAGGACAAGTGGATGGTAAATGTGAAGAAATGAGAGACCAATGCTAAATATCCTTGTTGAAGTTGTCCATTGAAGAAGACAATCTTCCATTGAAAAGAATCTCCAAAATAAGCTCAAAATAGTGGAAATTTGGAATGTTGTCTTGAACAAGGTAGTGATAGTAAATGACCCATAACTTTGGATAGAAATGTTGGAATGACGCATATGAGATATAGAAATGAAGTATACTTCATAAGGTATCCATCCATATCATCAAAATCCAATTTTGACGTTGATAGGTCAATTATTTTCATAAAAAAAATTATAACAAAAATTATCCACTATGCAATGAACTAATTATCTTCTTAAACAAGCCATGCAAATTGATCTAAATATGAAGCATGTTGCCAAGATGATTCTTCCATAGGCAATCCCTTCCACTTGACAAGATATTCCATAACAATATAGTTCCTCAGAACCTTTTCTCTCTTGCCAATAATCCTTTTGGGCTCATAGATGATTAATTCATCTTCATCAAGAGGAGATAGCTCTCAAGAACTTGTATGTCAAGGCCGATGTGCTTGTTGAGTTGAGACACATGAAAAACATTGTGAATGTGTGTGGTTGAAGGAAAATCAAGTTGGTAAGCAAGATCTCCAACTTTCTTTGTGATTTGATATGGACTATAATAGCGATGAGCAAGATTATTATGTCCACCCTTAAGAGAAGCATAACGAGACTTAGGTACTTTCAAAAATACCCATTCTCCGTCTTCAAAATCAACATGCCTTCTTTTATCATCCGCATATAATTTCATTGTCTCTTGTGCCTTCCTGATGTTTTCTTTGCACTACTTCATTAAGGCTTCCATCTTTTCCAACTCTTCTTGAGCAAGAGGATTCACTTTGTCATGAAACAATACTGAAGGTACTTGGACTTTATATCTGTTGTTAACCATCAGACGAACAAGGTGGAAAATCTAGAAAATATAAAGTAGAAGACAAAAGGCCAAGGCAAAAGTGAAACGAAAGATGAAGGCGTGCCAAGAAAAATATGGAAGCACAAGAAGTGCAGAAAAGTTCTAAATAAAGGAAAAAGATGCACAAGAAAAAGCGCAAGTCAATACTTTTGTAAAAGAGCGCAAGTGCATCATGGTTTAATTTGTAAAAGAGTGCTGGGCTCTCACCTGTGTAATTTGTAAAGGTAGATGGACGGTAGGAAAGAAGCTAGGAAGATAGGAGGACAATGGGAAAAAGGACCTACGGCTAGCCATGTAAAAAAGGGGATAAGGGGATGATTGCCCAAAAGGGTTTAGGGTTTTGTACATAAAGTTGAAAAGTGAATGAGAAGCTCATTCTTGTGTGTGGAAAAAAGTGTCTCTCTTCTTCTTGTTCTTGTTGTTGTTGTTGTTGTTGTTCTTCTTCTTCTTCCTTGCTTGAGCTTGTGCTTGAGAGAGGGAGTGAGTGTGTGAGAGTGAGGGACCGGGGAGGAGAAGCTCTCCATCTTCTCCTCTCTTCTTCTCTTCTCTTCTCTTGCTCTCAGCAATAGAGCTTGGAGCGTGGAGCTTGAGGATGGAGCTTGATTGAAGCTTGCACTTGGATCATGGAGCTACCAGAGTGTGCAGGAGAGGAGCTAACTCAATTGGCATGGAGGTAAGCTCACTACACCCATAGATATGGATGGCGTGTCAGCTATGTGAGAGATAGCCATTAGTGCTCGGCTTGGAATGATTGAAGCAATAAGTGGTACATGGGTCTTAGCAGTTGAGCGAAAGCTCCCACATTTTGGTTCCATTGCCGGGACCAACGGATTCAAGCCTTGAGCGCTTGCGTGCTTCGAATCGAGCATCGAAGTAGGGTTTTTCCGGAACCGATTCTTGAGGTAGATAGGTAGGAAGCGAGGGAGTTTGAAGAGGTATTTGATCTCCTTAGCAAGCAGGTTTTTGGTTTTTGAACTTGGAAAAGCATGATGGAGTAGTGTAGGTATTTCCCTTATGATTTTTTCTTGCATTTAGGAAGGATAGAAGCAAAACATTGGAGCAAACAGTAGGGTTTTCTGTTGCTGTATAACAGGCTCAAACAGGGAAAATAAGGGAAAAAAAAGAAATTTTGGGTTAAATGTTGGTGAAGGGAGCAAGACTAAGGTGAGTGCAGGCCTGGTGTTGAGTGTTGAAATGACTTATTTTTTGGCTGATTTTTGTTGTTTTTGAGAGCTGAATGGTTGATTTTATGAGATGATTGATTAGTTTGGAAGTGGTTTGAGAGTGTTTTGGATGATAATGATTGTGTTTTGGAAGTTCATGATGTTTGTTGGTGGTTCTATGATGTTATGATAGGTTCTGATAGGTTCTGTATACCTTCTGTTTTGTTCTGTTTTGGTCTGTTTTGTTCTGATTGTCTTCTGTAAGGAGGGATGGAGTATTGATTAATGAAGATTGAGATCTTGTGAAAGTTTATTGAATGGTTTGTGAGAGCTTGGAATGATTTGAGAATGAGTTATGAGGTTTTGATAACCTTTTGTAACCTTTTGTAGGTCTTCTGTAGAGCTTCTGCTTCTGTACTGTTCTGTTCTGTTCTGTTCTGTACTGTAACTGTTCTGGTACTGTTCTGTAGACTGTTCTGTATGCTTCTGTATGTGTTGTGATGGATGAGAGTGTAGCTTGGGAAAGTTTTCTAGCCTTGGAAGGAGGTGAATACAAGTGCAAAAGAGCTGAAAAAAGTGGAAGAAGTAGCTGCTGAAGACTTAAGAGAAGACTAGAGTGAAGTGACAGTAGTGAGTTATGAAAGGACACTGTAGTGGCTCTGGTGACTCTTCATATCAGACATACCTCTTGGGAGGGGTATCCACGACCTAAGAGGGATTATTGAGTGTAATTTTGAGAGATTTTAGTGAGGAGATGATGTATTATTGATGGAGAGAGAGAGAGAGAGTCAGAGATAGCCAATTTTACTGAAATGGAGTGATTGTATAAGAGAGATTGAGAGAGAAGACTATGAAGATATTGAAGATGAATACTATGTGATGTATTTCCATTCAAAGATGGTGTATTCCTTTGCTTTCTTTGTTTTATTGATAGATTTTGTGAAGATATTGAAGAATATGGTTGATTCTATTAAAAATCGTGGGAGATTTACATGATGCTGCATGAAGATTTGTTGTGCCTGGTGTTCTTTTCTTTATTGTGATCAGATGAAACATGATAAACAAGCTTGTTGATGTTACAAGATAGATTTTCTTGCAAGAGAATTCCCTTTTCCTTTGTGTTCCTCTTGGGGCTCCATGTTTTTTGTGCGCAGCCGGGGAATCTTGCCATCAACAAGCACCAGAAGAGGCTGAAAATGAAGGAAATGGCATTGCCAAGAAGAGAAGTATTCAATGGATATTTGTAAAGTTCCTTCTTCCATTGAAGAGTTGTAATTTCTCATAATCAAAGCCACCTTCCACAAGAAGTTCATCCCACAATGGTGGAAACACATCACCATCATGATGCATGCTCTATGTGGTGGACAGTTTCCTCTTCTTATTGAAGCAGCAGAAACTTGCATCTTGGTAGCAAACTGTTTGGGAACAAACTGAAGAGCAGAAACAGAGAGAATGACCATCCATGGAAGATTTGGCATTCATTGAAAAGTTTCCAGACAACATCAAGTGGGAGATTGTGAAGAAGCTTCAGGAGTCTTGGTCTGTAGAGGTTCACAGGGACAAGAAGGAAAAGAGTTGGAATTTGTTCGTGGACGCTCAACAGCAAGATACATGGGATGCTTGGTGTACTGATAATCTTCTATTTGTTCAATTAGCAACCCACTGGAAGTTGGTAGACAGAGTGTTTTTCACAACCTACACTGTTGAAACCATCAGAAGCTGGCATTACTATGATGATGGCACCACCACAATGCTCAGACATATGCATTTTGACACCTTCCGAACCGAATACCTTCCCTTGTGCAGTGGCATGAAAGCAGAATTCAGGGACGTTGAAAAGAAAGAAGTAGAAGAAATGTTGGCAAGAGAGTCCTCCAGAGACTGAAGTCTTCTGTTAATCCTCTGTGGAGCACTAACAACCTAGTGGAGCCACACCCCTGATGAATGACGCAATAAAGAGGCAAGCGTTAGAACGAGTCCAGAGGTACGTGAGAAGAGAGAAAGCAAAAATCAAGGCTGAGAACGAGCTAGCAGCAGAAGCTGCCTTTGACGCCCTTGCGGAACTCTTTACAGAAGTCCCAATGGCACATCAAGCCCTTCCTCTTGCTGGAGGTCCACTTCCAAGCCAGATCCGTCCTGGAAATATTGATGACAGACCAGTGAATTTAGTCCCATTGCCAGTTTTTAAGGGAGAGTACAATGAAGACCCCGATCTTCATGTAGCAGAGTTTATGGTAGCGTGTGTGGCTAACAATGCCAGAACCCCTGAGCATTGGTTAGCGATATTCCCCGCCACTTTCAAGGGCGCGGCGTTTCAGTGGTATGAGAGACAAGCAGCAGGAACTTTTGGCACATGGGACGACCTGAAGTTGGCATTCCTCACTAAATTCAGGCGTGAAGGTTTTGAAGAGCGGATGCGAGAGGAATTTATGAACCTAAGTCAATCCTCTGGAGAAAGAGTAGAAGCTTATGTCTCACGACTGGAATCCATCCTGAAGAGATGGACTAATCATAATCTAGATGATGGCATTCAGAAGGGGGTGTTTCTCAGAGGATTACAACCAGAAGTCCGTAAGTTTGTGGAGCTGCAAAGACTAGCCACACTGCAAGCTGCAACGGAAGGTGCAAGACTGTACGATGAAGTGGAAGCTCAATTAGCGATGAATACAGGAAGAGGAGTCCTACCTCCTCTGATGCCAGGAATGATGTATCCACCAAATGCAGTTCCAGGGACTGTTCCCTATCCTTACCAATAGATGCCCCCGGTATCACAGTACAGTGCACCAAATCCACAGTGGCCACAATCCATGCCTCAAATGATGGTTCACCCACAACAACAATGGTCCCAATCAATGTCCTCAATGACAAATCAGCAGCAACAGTGGAACCCTACCAACTGGAGCCAATAGCCAACAGTTCAAACAGGAGCTCTGAATCAGAACCAGAACAGAGACCCCTCTGTACCAGCCCAACCCATTTATGCAGTGATTACCGAGACTCCTCAGAACCCTCCTGCCAGTACGACCGGAGGAGAAAGCTTGCAGGATTACTTATCTAACTCAGTTGCAAACATAAAAAAGGAGTTGATGGATGTGATTACAGAGCAACTACAGACGTTGAAAGTGAATACCACTAGCTTATCCAATGTTGCAGGAGCAGGAAGAGATGTGATGCGGTCAAACACTTGGTGTGGTAAGTGTCATCAAGCAGGCCATTTAGCCACTGAATGTACACGAAAACCAACCATCCCTGGAGCCTTCTGTTCCTACTGTTTGCGGAAGAACCATACCGAGGACATTTGCTCTCTGAAGGAGATGCATGATAGGAGAAGGAAGGAAGAAGACACAAGATTTAACTTGCTGGAATCCAAAATGACAACACAAGATATTGGACCCAAGCCTAGAGAGTTTGGTCCTAATTTCGGACCCAGAAGATTTCCCTCTCAAAGTTACAGAGGAAGACAGTCTGGCGGTGGTCAGAGATCAGAAGTGGAATGTTACAGATGCGGAGAAAAGGGACACATCTCACCAAATTGTCCAAATCCTCAAAGGTCAGCGGATTACAAGCCCTTATGCAGTCGATGCAAAGGAGAAGGCCACACTGCAAAAGATTGTCCGAGCCCAGCCCCAGTGAAAAACAGTGCTACTGATAGTCCGTCCAAGGCCCAAGAGCCTACCTCCAATTTGGTGGAATTGGAAGTTGCTGCCATCACACGTGCAAAGCAGAAGGAACCACTTATCCAAAAAGAAAATAACCCTCCAGCCAGAAGAGTGAAGTTCAATCTTCCATCAGAAGAACAGAACATAACAGAGCCTAACAGTGCCGTACAGAGCACTACAGTGCCACAGAGAGTTACAGAGACAGTTACAGAGACAGGACCAGAGGTCCAGGAGACAGAAGAGGAGGAAGTGCCACAAGTGGCAGAAGAAGTTCCTGTAATTCCTCTGTTGGAAGAAAGAGGGAAAATGAAAATGGGTGTTGCCCCATTCCCTAACCGGTTAGAGAAGCCAGTAGATCCTATTAAGGAATACGATCTAGTTAGAGATCTAGATACCTTTAAACCAAACCTCACATTTCGACAATTATTGATGTTGTCTCCTAGTTGCCGGAAAAGATTCAAAAGTATACTGACAAGAAGACGTGGTTTAAGGATTGCTCCCTCAATAGCAACAAAGTCCAACAAGGCTCCAAAGCCTGTAAAAGAAGTGGATGTGGCTAACGCCTTTCTAGATCCGGGTACTCCAGAGATTGGCGTGTGGATAGAAGGCTGCTTCATTGCAAATGCACTGATTGATGGTGGTTCATCAGTGAACATTATGACGGATGTGACAATGAAGGATCTAGGCCTACAAGGTGTGCAACCCACCCAATGGCTCATCAGACTAGCGGATCAGAGTAGAATCAAGCCTTTGGGCATTCTCCCATATGTGAAGACTACAGTGGCTGGAAAAGATTATTGGCTGACCTATCTGGTGGTGAAGCCAAACTCTTATGGTACATCCTATCCTCTGCTACTGGGCAGACCATGGCTTTTTGAAGCCCCGGATTGGTTCAAAGAAACTTTGACCTTGGGTAGAGGACCCAACAAAGTGGTGCTGAAACTGTATGGTTCTCAAAAAGGACATGGATCCACCTCCTTGGAATTATCTTCTGACTCCCCTAATGAGGCTACGGATGGAACATCAGCAGACGAAGATGCTGTCAAATAGATCCTTCCCAAGAAAACAGTGGCACATTCCTTAATAGTGGATACTGTAAGCCGACTTCCAAAAGATTCAAAGCCATTATCAATGGGTGAATACTTCGTGCTTGAACCGGGAATGACTTCTGAAATCACTTCTGATAGTGAGATAGAAGCATGGATGTACTGCTCTCCCTATTACATGGCCCTAGCAGAAACAGAGACAGAGACAGGAGAGGAAACAGAGAATCTGTTCTTCTGTTACAGAGCTCCTACAGAGACAGAAACAGAAGCAAAAGCAGAAGCAGAAGTAGAAGCAGAGACAGAAGCAGAAGCAGAGACAGAGACAGAAGAGGTTGGATATGATATGGACGAAGAAGGTAATGAAAGTGAGCCAGAAGAATCCATCCCACCTGAAGAGGATACATTTGAGGAAGAAGTTTCAGAAGCATCAGAAGCCGACGAGCTCATGCTATGGGACAGAATGGCAATGGTACCATTTGGTCTGGTAAATGGATCTTCTCATATGCAAAATCTTTATAAGAAATGGGTTAAGAAGAATAAGCCGTCTTTCAGCAGTGGCTCATGCCGTCCTAACCCATCCTTGCCGAAGAAAGATGATGATGATGCACCGTGCCAACAAGCACCAGTCCCACCAACCCAACAGGCATCAGAGGGTCCCTGTTATGTGACGTTCCTGGATGTGTCATCAGAAGAGGAGTCTTCAAGCCAAGAGGTAATTACTCTTGAAACCAAACCCGAAATGGCTCTTATCCCATTCCAACATCTTAAGGAGCAACCTAAGTCTCCACCAAAAGAAGAAGTTGGTTCTAGTGGGACATCAGAAGAGGACGCCACTCCCTTGAAGGAGTCGGATCTGTATCCAGAAGTAGTCCGTGGAACCTTTATCCGTGAAGTAGAAGGTGAAAGGCAGTTAACCTTTGTGGATGCAGAAGGCACTGAACGCCACTTGAAGGTGGGTAGCAGCCTCCCAGAAGAGGAGTTATCAACCTTGTACAACTTGTTGAAAGAAAATTTGGATGTGTTTGCATGGTCTTACAAAGACCTAAAGGGAATTGATCCCACAATATGTCAACATCATATTGACTTGGAGCCTGATGCCAAGCCAGTACGGCAACGACAGAGGCGAATGAACCCGAATTATTCCACATGGGTGAAAGCGGAGCTGTTGAAGCTTCTGGAAGCCGAGTTCATCTATCTAGTGGCAAATAGTGAATGGGTTTTACCCATCGTGGTTGTACCCAAGAAGAATGGCAAATTGCGAATATGTGTGGATTTTCGAAGGCTTAATTCCAAGACGAAGAAGGATCACTTTCCTATCCCTTTCATAGACCAACTGTTGGACACAATGGCAGGACATGAGCTTTATTCTCTTCTGGATGGATTCAGCGGATACAACCAAGTCCAAATCGCAGAGGAAGACCAGTCCAAAACAACCTTCACCACAGAATGGGGGACCTACGCTTACCGAGTGATGCCATTTGGACTCTGCAATGCCCCTGCTACTTTCCAGCGAGTCATGATGGCCGCATTTCAAAATCATCTACACGACTTCATTGAGGTATATTTGGATGACTTCTGTGTCTATAGTTTGATCCGTGAACACTGGGAACACCTGGAACAATGTTTTGACCGATGCCGGGAGTATGGGATTTCCCTCAACCCCGACAAATGCATTTTTGGGGTCTCTTCTGGAGTTCTATTGGGCCACATTGTCTCTGCACAAGGGATATCAACAGACCCTGCAAAGATCGAAAAGATTGCAGCTCTGACAGCACCCACCAACCTCAAACAGTTGAGGGGATTCCTAGGCCATGTTGAGATATTGAGCTCCACTCGTGATACGCCAGGGTGACCGTTGTGTATTTATGTCACCGACGTGTCAGTTGCAGACGCGGTTGGTAGACCGCCCATGAATAATAGCTACATGATAGCTATCCTTATCTACTCTAGTTTGTGGCTCAGTTAGTATGCCACCTTAGTTAGTTGAGTTTGGTTTGAGACCCATACATAGGGTTCTTCTATTTCTTTGTAGTAGAGTTCTTTTGGCTTACACAACTAAGAAGAGGAAAACTGTTTTCAGCCTCCACCCTTGTGTGTCTTCCCCCATTGTGCAAGCAAGAAAGCTTCAAGCGAGACTCCTTCCTTCTCTCCCACAATCTTGACATGGTATCAGAGCCTTGTTCGTGGTAAGGAGCTCAAGAAAGCAAGCCAAGCTCGCGGTGTTCTGGTAAGAGGAGCAGTGTTGCTTTCATTTTCTGTTTTGGGAGCAGATCTCTGTAGGTAGCACAGCCGGAAAGTGCAGGAGTGCATTGTCTCAGGTTGAGACGCCCTTCGCGGTGAAGCAAGAGGGCAGTATATGCTGCGGGATAGGGCTTTAGCCCTAGGCGACCTTATTTTTTTGATTTGAGGCCATTTCGGGGCCTGTTTTGGAGGCGGAAGTTTTCTGCACGCACTCAGGAAAAGGCCCAGTTTTATGCTGTGCAGCCACTGTTCTACAGGTCGGTGAATAGTTACTGTAAAAATTGCATTGTATGCTTGTGCGCAGAGACATTGGGAGTTACAGAATCATCCCTGTTGCCTGTTGATGCAAAATCGTCACTAGGAAGTGACTGTGTGGTCAAATACCACTTTCGCCAGTTTTGCAAATTTTCCCTTGTGAGGGTGAAGCTATGGTTTTTGCAGTGACAGAATTTTTTGCAGTCTTCTGTAATGGCATTTGATTCTCTTTCACAGATTGTCACTGAAAAGCTTGACAAGAACAACTTCCAAGCATGGAAGTTTAGAATGACGAATTTCCTTATGGGAAAAGGATATTGGGAATTTGTTGCAGGAAATGAAGAAGAACCAGTTCTTCCTGATGTTCCCAATCAACAGCAAATGCAGACATTTAAAGCATGGCATGAGAGAGCCAGGAAAGTTATGTATTGGCTGTCTATCAGCATTTCAGACTCTATGATTGTGCATATTCAGGATGCAAGTACGCCAAAGGAGGCATGGGATACTCTGTCAAAAATGTATAGCACAAATACGCAAGCCAGGAAAATGCAGCTCAAGCAAGAGTTGCATAACGTGCAAAGAGAAAGTATGAGCATCAATGACTACCACATGAAGGTGAAGAAGATTGCAGATGCACTTGCTTCCATTGGGTCGCCAGTGGAAGATGATGATTTAGTTTCTGTGACCTTGAATGGTCTAGGAAAGGATTATGCACAGTTTCGGACATCCATTTCCGTCCGTGAAAGATTTCCTGATTTTGAGGAGTTGATTGCTCTTCTAATTTCTGAGGAGCAGAGAAATGGTGGTGCATCTTCTTCAGGAGGAACTTCAAAAGAAGCTGTCTTCTACTCAAATGCTGGAAGAGGTAGAGGAGGCCGATTTGGAGGCCGTGGTAGAAATCAGAATATACAGCAAACTCAAGAAAACCAGTCCTACGGAGGAGGACGTGGTAACTCTAGAGGCAGGGGGAGCCAAAGAGGTCGTGGTGGATGGCAAAGAGGTCAAAATGCAAACAGTAATGTTGAATGCTACTATTGTGGTAAAATGGGTCATATGGCTAAAGACTGCTATAAAAAGCAGAATGACATCATGAATGGAAAACTGCAACAAGGAAATTATGCATCTTCTAGTAGACAGGGTGATGACAGAAATGAGCATTTGTTTATGGTGCAGCACATAAACAATTTTGTGACAAATGCAGAAGAAAGCAACGATGTGTGGTATGTTGACTCAGGTGCATCAAACCACATGACAGGTCATGCAGAATGGATGGAGGATGCAAGGAAAATGGAAAAACCAGGATTTGTGGAGACTGGTGATGATACTGCACATCCTATTGTGCAGATTGGAAAAATTCCCTTGGCTATGCAGGATGGGAAAAAGAAATACCTGTCCGATGTATTTCATGTCCCGAATATCACCAAGAATCTGGTTTCTGTCGGTCAAATGGTTGAGCAGGGCTTGCAGGTCAGATTTAATCCTCATGGATGCTTTGTTGAGGATATGAAAAATAAAGGTCGCTTGATAGCAAAAGGAAAGAAGAATGGCAGAATGTTTACATTGGATGCAGACATGTCTGAATTGAGTGCAGCAATGTTTGCACATGGGACCGGTGTAGTTGCAGATATTGATATCTGGCATAAACGCATTGGTCATGTTAATGTACAGGGACTTAAATCAATGCAGGCCCAAAATATTGTTGCAGGATTGCCTAAATTCAAGGTTGCAGAAATGCATAAGGTATGTGAAGCCTGTCAGTTTGGAAAACAGGCAAGGAAACCATTTCCTAGACATGTTCAAGAGAGTAAGAAGCCATTGGAATTAATCCACTCTGATGTGTGGACTACTAAAGCTGCATCTCGTGGAGGCTGTCATTATTTTGTCAGTTTTATTGATGACTATAGCAGAAAAGTTTGGGTGTATTTTATGAAAAAGAAAAGTGAAGTTTTTGGTCATTTCAAAACTCTTAAAGCTATGGTTGAAAAAGAAACAGGTCTGCAAGTAAAATGCCTAAGGTCAGATGGAGGGGGAGAGTACCTCTCAAATGAGTTTGCAAGGTTCCTGCAGGAGCATGGCATAAAGCAGCAATATTCATGCAGTCATACCCCACAGCAAAATGGAATTGCAGAAAGAAAAAATAGACATATTGGAGAGGTGTCTCGTGCCATGCTCAATGAAAAAGACCTGCCAGATTTTTATTGGGCTGAAGCAGTTGCTACAGCAGTCTACATAATGAACAGGACTCCCACTGCAGCAATACATGGAATGACTCTAGAGGAGAGGTATACTGGTAGGAAACCAGATATTTCTCATCTGAAAATTTTTGGTTGCATTGCCTATGTACATGTGCCAGATGAGTTGAGATCCAAGTTGGATCCAAAAGCTGAGAAGTGCATCTTTATTGGTTACTCTCTGCAGCAAAAAGGGTATAGATGCTATAACCCTTCTACTCGTAAGTTTACAGTGAGCAGAGATGTTGTTTTTGATGAGATGAGTAGCTGGTATAAACCAGTAAATGTGATTGATGATGTAGATGCACAAAATGGTAATGCTGCACAGAATTCACAGCAGCAGTCACAAAATATTAGTGGACCTGGAGCGTCCTCTACCAGTGGTTCACATTCTTCGCCATGGACAGGCAGATTGAGATCAGGAGAATGTTCTCAAAGTAATACAGATAGTGGTATGCAGGTATCACGAAAAGGAAAAGAGAAGGTTGATCAGCCCATGTTTGATGTGAATGCAGGTCACTCTTATGTGGATGGTGAATCCAGTGGCTCAGAACAGAGCATTGATGATGAGTTGGGTATTCCTTCCTGGAGTAAGGAAGACCAGGGATGTTTTGAGAGCACCTGGGAGTGAACCTACTTTGCGCAGGTCTACGAGAGCTAGGTATCCTGTGGATAGGCTGAAATATGATGGATTTACAGCCATTCACTATGCATATATGGTCAAAGTGATACAGGAACCAGAACCCACTTCTTTTGAGGAAGCCATGGGAAAAGAAAAATGGGAGAAAGCCATGGATGCCTTGGAAGCTAATGCTACATGGGAATTGGTACCTTTGCCTAAAGGTAAAAATACAATTGGCTGTAAGTGGGTTTATAAGGTGAAGCACAATGCAGATGGTTCTGTGAACAGATACAAGGCAAGATTAGTAGTCAAGGGGTATGCACAAACATATGGTATTGACTATGAAGAAACATTCAGTCCGGTTGCAAGGATGGCAACCGTAAGAGCGGTCATTGCTATGCTGCATCAAAGGGATGGTCTTTACATCAGATGGATGTAAAGAATGCCTTCTTGCATGGTGATTTGCAAGAAGAGGTCTATATGGAGCAGCCACCAGGTTATGTGCATGCTGTTCATCCTGAGTTTGTTTGCAGGTTGAAGAAAGCCTTGTATGGCTTGAAGCAAGCACCTAGAGCATGGTCTGACAAGATAGGACAGTATCTTGTCACTATTGGCTTTCAGATTTCCAAGGCAGATTTCTCACTTTATGTGAGAAAAACAGAGAAAGGTATTATGCTACTTGTCATTTATGTTGATGATTTGATTATGACAGGTGACACTGATGAAGATATCCTTCATGTGAAAATGCTATTGAAGCAGAAGTTTGAGATGAAGGATTTGGGGGAGCTGCGTTATTTCTTGGGCATTGAGGTGATTAGATCACCAAGTGGGATACAGCTCTTGCAGAGGCAGTATGGATTGGACATGCTGTCCAAATATGGGATGACGGGATGTAAGCCTATTTCAGTTCCTTTGGAGCAGAATGTGAAGCTGAGCACAGATGCAGGTGAGCTTCTAGAAGACCCTACTATGTACAGACGCATAGTAGGAAGTTTGATTTATATGACTATTACCAGGCCAGATTTGAGCTATGCTGTTGGATTGGTAAGTCAGTTTATGCAGGCTCCAAGGAAACCACATTTGGATGCGGCTAGACGCATACTCAGGTATGTGAAGTCCACATTGCAGTATGGACTATTTTATGAGACTGGGGTTCAGATACATTTGCATGGATACACTGATGCTGATTGGGCTGGTAGCATTTCTGATAGACGATCTACCAGTGGATATGTGTTCTCTTTTGGGAGTGCTGCAGTCACTTGGAGCAGCAAGAAACAGCCTACAGTTGCCTTGTCAAGCATAGAGGCTGAGTACAGGGGTGCAGCAATGGCTGCATGTGAGGTAGCTTGGTTGCATAAGCTACTTTATGATATGCATCAGTCTACAGATGGGCCAGTTGTCATTTATTGTGACAACATGAGTAGTATACACTTGGCAAATAACCCAGTCTATCATGCTAGAACAAAGCACATTGAGGTGCATTATCACTATGTGCGAGAGAGGGTTTTACTAGGTCTTATTGATCTAGTTTATGTCAGCACAGAGGATCAAGTAGCTGACATATTCACGAAGGCATTGGGCGCAGAGAAGCTGCGCAAGTTCAGAGACCTGCTTGGTGTGCAGGAATTGGGATTGAGCTCGAGGGGGAGTGTTGAGATATCGAGCTCCACTTGTGATACGCCAGGGTGACCGTTGTGTATTTATGTCACCGACGTGTCAGTTGCAGACGCGGTTGGTAGACCGCCCATGAATAATAGCTACATGATAGCTATCCTTATCTACTCTAGTTTGTGGCTCAGTTAGTATGCCACCTTAGTTAGTTGAGTTTGGTTTGAGACCCATACATAGGGTTCTTCTATTTCTTTGTACTAGAGTTCTTTTGGCTTACACAACTAAGAAGAGGAAAACTGTTTTCAGCCTCCACCCTTGTGTGTCTTCCCCCATTGTGCAAGCAAGAAAGCTTCAAGCGAGACTCCTTCCTTCTCTCCCACAATCTTGACAGGCCATGTGGGTTACTACAGAAGGTTTATAGCTCATTTTGCAACAAAGGAAACTTCCTTGCACAAGCTTCTAAGGAAAGATGTAGAGTTTACTTGGACAGAAGAATGTGACAGAGCCTTCCACACTCTGAAGCAGTGTCTGATTGAGGCACCCATTCTGCAACCTCCTAATTGGACGAAAGAGTTCCATGTATACACTAATGCATCAATTGAAGGTTTAGGTGCTGTCCTCTGCCAAAAGGGCTCCTTGAAGTTGGATCAACCGATCTATTACGCAAGCCAAAAAGTCACTGATAGGGAACGGAACTATACAGTGACAGAGCTGGAGTGCTTGGCAATGGTGTTTGCCCTAGAGAAGCTTCGCCATTACCTCCTATCTACCCACTTTAAATTTTATGTGGATCATGAGGCCCTGTCCTTCTTGATGAACAAAGCATATGTGAAAGGACGAATGATGAGATGGCTCCTTTTATTTCAGGAGTTCGACTTTGAGGTGATTACTAAGCCTGGTCGTTCCCATGTTCTGGCTGATCATCTGTCGCGTATCCCACAAACTGAAGACGAGGAGCAAGATGATCCAGACCTCCCTGATACTTCCCTATTCTTGGTAGAAACTGTAACTCCCTGGTATGCAGACATTGCCAATCTGCTGGCAACCCAACAATATCCTCCTAGTATCTCTAGTCGGGAAAGGAAGAAGCTCATGCTGGAATCAGCCCCCTACACCCTGCTAGGCGGTGCACTATATAAGAAAGGCAAAGATGAAGTGCTCAGAAGATGTGTTGCAGGAGATGAGATTGGGATTGTTCTGAAGGCTTGCCACGACGAGCCATGTGGAGGTCACTTTGCAGGAGAAGCTACAGCCAGGAAGGCTCTGCTAGCAGGATATTGGTGGCCTACCATTCACAAGGATGCCTATGATTACTGTAAAAGATGTTATGCTTGTCAAAGAATGGGGAAACCCACCAAGACAAGTACCATGCCACTGCAACCTATCCTTCCGTTGAAGCCGTTTGAGAAGTGGGGCATTGACTTCGTAGGTCCAATCGATCCTCCCACCAGAAGGAAACAGAACCGATACATCCTCGTATATACGGATTATGTCACAAAGTGGTGTGAAGCTAAAGCCTTAAAGCGGGATGATGGTAACAGCGTGGCCCTGTTCATATACGAGAATATCATCACCCGTTTTGGCAGTCCCTTAGAGATGGTAAGTGACAGAGGCACTCATTTCCTCAACAAAGTCATGGAAGAGTTGACAGAGTTGTATAAGATCCGCCATCGCAAGTCCACTCCTTATTACCCCAGAGCCAACGGCCAAGTTGAAGTCACGAATCGCATCCTCTGCTCGATTCTGACAAGAACAATTGCCGCACATCGTCGTGATTGGGACGATCGACTTACAGAGGCCCTCTGGGCATACAGAACCTCCCATAAAGCAGCAACAGGACAAACACCCTTCCAACTGGTGTATGGTACAGAAGCTGTTTTTCCTGTTGAATTGGAACTACCCTCTTTGAGAGTGGCTATCAAAGAGCATTTGGGGGATGATGATTCACTGCAACGCTGTCTCCTGCACCTGGAATGTTTGGACGAAATTCATAGGATGGCTCTACAGTGCATGGAAGCCACGCAAGCTCGACGCAAGGCTTACCATGATAGCTTCATCAAGCACAAGGAGTTCAAAGAAGGTGATTTGGTCCTAGCCTATGATTCACGATTTGGCAAGTTTCCTGGCAAGCTCCAGCAACGGTGGATGGGCCCCTATAAGGTACTTGCCGTCAACCCTAATGGTTATGTCCAAGTACAGACCGTTGATGCCTCTGATGATCCCTTTCTGATCAATGGATATCGCCTGAAGAAGTACTTCCCTCCTTGGGGATCCTGACAACTATGGACACTTGATCTTTTTCCTCATTGGCGTGGTACTGTACTTATTATGATGTTACTTCTGATAGCCGTTCTTCAGTCACTCCTGATAAAGTGGACGCAACCCTCTGTCTCCTCAAACCCCCCCTCCAGCCTTGATCTCTTATCCTCTATTTTCCACCAGCATCAGTGGCGAGGTTGGTTCTGACAAATGGTAGTTCTACCATTCCCTTGCTCAATTCGAAAAAAAAAAGAAAAACATATCGGTCATGGGAGAAA
Source organism: Lygodium microphyllum (assembly GCF_053477565.2). Taxonomy (NCBI): domain Eukaryota; kingdom Viridiplantae; phylum Streptophyta; class Polypodiopsida; order Schizaeales; family Lygodiaceae; genus Lygodium; species Lygodium microphyllum. The sequence goes on from NC_141164.1 coordinate 93,152,030, forward strand.
AGGACTTAGGTCCCTGTCATGCCGGCCTATTCTTCGAGAAAAGGTGGAAACACCCTCGAGAATAGGGAAAAACAAGAAAAAGAAAAGAAAGAAACAAAAGAAAAACAAATCTGTTATGAGAGAAAAGGAAGCAATTCCCTGTCATAGCAGGCCTCGTTCCAAGAAAAGGTGGTCAACACCCTTGGGCGAGAAGCTGATTGTGGAAAAGGTGGTAACACCCAGCAGTCCAGAAAGTGGATTCATTAATTGATATTCCCAGGATCCAATTCCGAAGCTACCTCCCTTGGTACGCTGTGTCATGGGTCCCTCTGCAAAGTGACTACCTGTCCTCTAGCAGATGACATGTTCCTGTCCAATAAAACGTTCGATTTGATGGCTACCTCCCTGGGTACGCCTCTTCAACAACTGATGACGCGATCTTCATCGACAAACAATCGAGTGACGTGAGCTCTCATCCTAACCGGATGGGGAAGTGAGTATGGGCTGCCCTCTTATATCTATCACCAGAGAGTGAGACAGAGGGTGGGGCAAGAGACCAGTTTTTTCCCTTCAAATCAAATGAGAGGTGAGTAGTGTGAATGGAGTGTTGCACGCACGGGATGGGCCTCTCAATGCACAAAGCACAATTTGTTCTGTGCACTGCACCATAAGGCTCTCTGGCCTTCCTTCTTGCACCGTATGCTGGCACAAGGCGGGATGCACTGTTGCACCATCAAATGTGCACAAGGCATACAATCTTTGCACAAGCGACCGTGAGGATTACATCAATGGGTTTCAGGAAAAGGCTGCCCTCCTGTATCTACCAATAGAGAGTGAGATAGGGGGTGGGCTGAGTGTGACTGGAGTTTCTTCAATCAATTACCGAGAGGTGAGATTGAGGGACGTTACGACACTTGGAGTCAGGTATGTTTCCATTTCCCTATGCACCCACGGGATGGGTCTTTGCCGTCATCACAAGACACGCCACCCTGTTCTGTACACTGCACTCTAAGACTCCCTTGCCTTCCTCCTTGCACTTATGCCAGACGGGTTGGACGCACTAATGCACCATCAACTGTGCACCCTGGCATACTCCTTCTGCACCATTCCCCCCTTGTCGATTCCTCAACCGGGTATGAGATATGGGTTTCAATCCTTTTTCCTCGAGTGATATTAGTCATGGGGCGAGTGACTGTTCTTTCATTTCATTTGAGTGACTGCGAGTTGAGTGTAGTATCCCTCATCATCATCGACGAATTTCCTGCGATTCCTTCCCTCAACTACCTCCCTGGGTACTGTCTTCATTGATACCTTTCCAATGTATGGTGGCTGCTTTCTAATGAAAATCTCTCTTTTTGGAGGAGTCATTCAGATGGTTGTGTATTAGTGTTTGTGTTGTGAGTTCATTCATGTCAAATGAACGTGGTGGTTTCCTATTGGATTTCGTGTACGAGCTACGTTTTGGAGAATTGTGGTGCTGGGTTCGTGGTTGGAGAGTTGATGCAAAAGCAGATGAAGAAGAAGCAAACTTTTATATCCTTTACAAATTTGTTGTGATTTTTAGTTTACTAAAAGGTATTAATGTATAAAGGGTTTTCCTTTCGTTGTATTTTTATATTAAAAACAGGTTATAAGTTGGGGTCGTGGTGGATGGATTCTTTTTAAGGAGATATTGAAGATCAAAGTTGAGCTTTTCCCTGAACTTGTATTCCCTTTTTCCTAGGTCGCGAGGACGCTTCCTTATTAAGTGTGGGGATATGTTGAGTGTTGAAATGACTTGTTTTTTGGCTGATTTTTGTTGTTTTTGATAGCTGAATGGTTGATTTTATGAGATGATTGATTAGTTTGGAAGTGGTTTGAGAGTGTTTTGGATGATAATGATTGTGTTTTGGAAGTTCATGATGTTTGTTGGTGGTTCTATGATGTTCTGATAGGTTCTGATAGGTTCTGTATACCTTCTGTTTTGTTCTGTTTTGGTCTGTTTTATTCTGATTGTCTTCTGTAAGGAGGGATGGAGTATTGATTAATGAAGATTGAGATCTTGTGAAAGTTTATTGAATGGTTTGTGAGAGCTTGGAATGATTTGAGAATGAGTTATGAGGTTTTGATAACCTTCTGTAACCTTTTGTAGGTCTTCTGTAGAGCTTCTGCTTCTGTACTGTAGCTGTTCTGGTACTGTTCTGTAGACTATTCTGTATGCTTCTGTATGTGTTGTGATGGATGAGAGTGTAGCTTGGGAAAGTTTTCTAGCCTTGGAAGGAGGTGAATACAAGTGCAAAAGAGCTAAAAGAAGTGGAAGAAGTAGCTGCTGAAGACTCAAGAGAAGACTAGAGTGAAGTGACAGTAGTGAGGTATGAAAGGACACTGTAGTGGCTCTGATGACTCTTCATATCAGACATACCTCTTGGGAGGGGTATCCACGACCTAAGAGGGATTATTGAGTATGATTTTGAGAGATTTTAGTGAGGAGATGATGTATTATTGATGGAGAGAGAGAGAGAGAGTCAAAGATAGCCAATTTTACTGAAATGGAGTGATTGTATAAGAGAGATTGAGAGAGAAGACTATGAAGATATTGAAGATGAATACTATGTGATGTATTTCCATTCAAAGATGGTGTATTCCTTTGCTTTCTTTGTTCTATTGATGGATTTTGTGAAGATATTGAAGAATATGGTTGATTCTATTAAAAACCGTGGGAGATTTACATGATGCTGCATGAAGATTTGTTGTGCCTGGTGTTCTTTTCTTTATTGTGATCATATGAAACATGATAAACAAGCTTGTTGATGTTACAAGATAGATTTTCTTGCAAGAGAATTCCCTTTTCCTTGGTGTTCCTCTTGGGGCTCCACCTGGACAGGGTGATAAGGGTCCAGGAGTGGCAAGAAAGGCCACATTTTGCATTGCAAGGTTTCAAGAGAGCAAGAGAGAGGGAGAGAGCTTCATCATGTGGACCGACTTCGATCTAGTCATCTAGGAGTTATTTGCACAGCCTAGGTAATTCCACACCTTCCCCTACATGAGTAGCTTGGATCTGGAGGTGCTTAACAGGTAGGAAGCCCTTGATCACTCGGCGTGAAGAAAAGGTACATCTAGTGACCTTGGTCGGCTAGCTCCATCCCTAGTCCCCTCGCCCAACACCCTTTCGCATCACCCACAATTGTTTAGGGCACAACAAGGGCAGGACATACCCAAGGAGCTTGTATCGCCTATGGTAAGACCTGTCACCATGACCCATTCGCATGATTCCCTCTTGCACTCTGCCTTAATACCATTGCAATAAATCATGGTAAGCACTGCACACATGGCCATGAAAAGTACACCGTCCTCATCACGCAAGTCCAATAACTACCAGCTACCAAAAGTGCGGTGTCCCTGTGTTCAATTTTGCTACGTCCCGCAGTCACAATGCAAAGGATGTCTCATACACCTTTACATGTACTTCTTCTCAACATGGACAACTTTGCTTCATCCACACTTGTTATGAGAAACCAACATGTGGTCTTCTAACTACGTAATATCTAAGTATGCACGAGCACTCACATAATATCTACACTGAAATATATGCACAGTTTGGGTCCTCAAGTGCATGACAATACTCTCAGCTTGCTTAGAGTTCGACATGTCTCCCAAACTAATTGAACTACATCTTGTGCACGAAAAAGAAGACTAGCACTACCCTTAGGGAGAGACAACATATGCAAGATTTTCAATTGCAAGTGTATTGAAGACTCCAACGAAAGTGTCATTTGCTCTTCATCGACACTCAACTCTGAATTCTTATCATTTATCATCCTGCAAGCCCGCCAATAATAGTCATGTGCAGAATCCCCAACAAACCAACATTTGTGTGGCCATCAGTGAAATCCCCAACAAAGAACAGTTCTACCACCAACTCCAACAACCCTACCACCATCCACCTAGGCCACTAGAGTGCCCCCAATGCATGCCAAAGATTACTACCTACAACGGTGAGTGCCATGGGACTGGCACTCGTCTAGGAGGGGGGTAATGTTAACTGTCAGACGAACAAGGTTAAAAATCTAGAAAATCTAAAGCAAAAGTCAAAGGCCAAGGAAAAAGTGAAACAAAAGACGAAGGTGCGCCAAGAAAAATACGGAAGCACAAGAAGTTCAGAAAAGTCCTAAATAAAGAAAAAAGGCACACAAGAAAAAGCGCAAGTCAATACTTTTGTAAAAGAGCGCAAGCGCATCATGGTTTAATTTAAAGAGTGTCGGGCTCTCACTTGTGTAATTTGTAAAGGTAGATGGGTGGTAGGAAGGAAGCTAGGAAGATAGGAGGAAAATGGGAAAAAGGGCCTAGGCCATGGCCGACCATGTGAAAAAGGAGATAAGGGGATGACCGCGTGAATGAGAAGGCCATTCTTGTATATGGAAAAAAAGTGGCTCTCTTCTTCTTCTTCTTCTTGCTTGCTTGCTCGAGCTTGTGCTTGAGAGAGGGAGTGTGAGAGTGTGAGGGAGTGAGTGTGTGAGGGTGAGGGACTGGGGAGGAGAAGCTCTCCATCTTCTCCTCTCTTCTTCTCTTCTCTTCTCTTCTCTTGTCTTACTCTCGACAATGGAGCTTGGAGCGTGGAGCTTGAGGATGGAGCTTGCTTGAAGCTTGCACTTGGATCATGGAGCTACCGGAGTGCACGGGAGAGGAGATAACTCAATCGGCATGGAGATAAGCTCACTACACTCGTAGATATTGATGGCGCATTGGCTATGTGAGAGGTAGCCATTAGTGCTCGACTTGGAACACTTGAAGCAATAAGCGGTCCCTGGGTCTTGGCATTTGAGAGAAAGCTCCCACATCTATACAATGCCTCAAATGGTGACATACCAATACTCATGTGATGAGTATTATTGTAACAGAACTCTGCAAGATGAATTCTATGTATCATGGTAAAAGTGTTTGAGGTAGATTTCTAACCATTTATTGACCCTTTTAGTTTGGCCATCTGTTTGTGGATATGGTAGGTAGTACTTGGAGTTAGTTTGGTACCCATGGAAGTAAAATGGCTTTTTCAAAAATTCCCCATGAACTTGGAATCCCTATCAGTAACAATCTTCATAGGTAATCCATGAAGTCTGAAAATTTCTTCCATGAACTGATCTGTTGCCACCTGTTTGGCTAAATATTGGACTTTCATAGGTAAGAAATGGGCTGATTTTGTAAGATGATCAACCACAATAAAAATGCTATTCCACCCCTGCTTACTAGTAGGAAGTCTTGTAATAAAATCTATATTGATATTAGTCCATTTACCATGTGGGATAGGCAAAGGCTGATGTAGACCACCAAGTAATAAATTTGAATCTTTATTTTGCTGGCATGGTAAGCACTGCATCACATACTCCTTGACATCTTTCCAAAGTCCCTTCCAATAAAAACATTTATGGATCTTGTCAAAGGTTTTAAGCAATCCAATATGTCCCGTCAAAGGAGAAGAATGCATCTCTTGTAAAAATTGAGACCTAAATGATGATCAAGGGGTCAAGTATACTCTCCCTTTAAACCAAAGAAGTCCATTTTGCCATTTGAAATTGGGAAATTCAGATCCATGGTCTTGCTGTAATTTCTTCCTAATATTGGTAGTATGCTTATCTAAAAGATATTATTCTTGAATGTCCTAGATCCAATCCTTATGTATGGTAGAGATGGTAGAAACTGAACATGCCCACATCTTGGATAAGGCATCTGCCACTACATTATCCCTGCTTGCCATATAAGAAATCTCAAAATCATATCCCTGAAGTGTAGCTAACCATTGTGTTTGTTTAGGAGAGAGATTTGGTTGAGAGAGGAAATACTTCAGCAGACGATGGTCGCTCTTCACCTTAAAATGGCTACCATAAATGTAATGGTGTCACTTCTTGATTGCATGAAGAATAGCTAACATTTCCTGATCATCATAGATGTGGAGTTCTCTTTCTTTATCATTTAACTTCCTGCTTTCATAAGCAATAACACCACGATCTTGGCATAAAAAGCCCCAATACCTTTGCCACTAGCATCAGTAAATATAGTGAACTCCTTGGAAAAGTCTGGGCACACTAAGATAGGTGCTGAAATGAGAAGAATTTTTAGCTCATTGAAACTCATATTGGCTATAGCATCCCAAAAGAAAGCTTCCTTTTTCAATCTGTCAGTGAGAGGAGTTGCTAGATGGGCATAATTCTTGATGAATCTCCTATAGAAAGAAGATAATCCAAGAAATCCTTGCAAACAATAAAGTAGAATTCTATGGTATGGGCCAATTCTTGATGCACTACATGATCTTCTTTGGATCAACCATAATTCCTTTCTCACCAGCTATGTGACCCAAGTATTCTACTTCATCAGCCATAAAAGTACACTTGCTTTCCTTTGCAAAAAGCTTGTATCTTCTCAAGGTAAGAAGGACTTCTCTAGCATGCTTCAGATGTTCCTCTCTATTCTGCTATAGATGAGAATATCATCAAAGAGTACCAAGATTGATTTATATAAGAATGGCTACAAAATTTTATTCATAAGAGCCTGGAAAGTTGTAGGTGCATTTGAAAGTCCAAATGGCATAACTAGGAAGTGGTAGAGACCTCTTTCTGTCCTAAAAGCTATCTTGTACTCATCCCCTGCTTTCATCTTGATTTGATGATACCCTACCCTTAAGTCAATGTTAGTGAAAACTCTTGCATCCTTGAGTTCATCCAACAAATCATCAATGTGGGGGATTGGATTCTTGTTCTTTATGGTGCTCTTGTTTAAGTCTCTATAGTCAATACACATCCGAAATGACCCATCTTTCTTCTTGACAAGTACTAAATGGGAGAAGCAAAAGGTGAGTGACTAGGCTGAATAAGCCCCATTTCTAGCAAGTCTTTAACTTATTTCTCTACTTCTTCTCTCTCATACTTGGATAACTTGTAAGGAGATTTGTTGATGGGTTTAGTGTCAGGCATTAAATCAATAGGATGATCCGCTTCTCGCGCTAAAATTTTGGTACCATGTGATTTGGACTAGGTACTTCTATTGGATAGAAGGGATACATAACTCCTATATGGGTAGGAGACAAAGATTAACTTGAAGATAAGTTAAGAAACTTGTTTGACAAAAGGACTGCTTGTTTTGTTTTCGTGTCTGTGCTGTAAATTACGCAAACGAACCCTGTGCCCTAAAAGGTTTAATTAATGAAGCTTATTTTGAATGTCGCACATAAATGTGGTAGAACCTATTTCGAAAACTAAAGCTATCAAGGGAAGCGGGTGGACGAAATCCTTGATGGGTCCGTCCTACAACAGGGTGGTCCCAAAAAACTAGGAGGCTTCTCACAAGGATTTATCACCATTTGACTTTAGGTATTGTTAAGTTAGAACCCGATTCATGCTGTTTTGGGGGACTAGAATGGAACTATGCCCTACAGGCAAAGAGATTGAGCAGTGCATTCCTCTCGTTTCCCATTCTCTTTGAACCAAGTGCGGTATGGATCTACTTCCAATTGGGTATCTCTGTGTAAAGTAGGATGTCCAAAACCCAATGCTAGAATGATGTTACGAGACCTTGGCCCTAGGAACCTATATTTTAGGTCGATCCTAGTGGGTTTGGCCGTGAACATTTTGTTGCAAGGCAAACTTGGGAAACCCTAGGCAACAAACTCCGAAACATTCCTTGGGAGTGCCAGGTGGCGGTGCTTAGATTCGTTTCTCAATGGACCATTAAAACATGGTTAGAGAGTCGATATGCAGACACATTATATTGCTAGAGGTATTAACTTTAGCTCATACAATGATTTGGCATTGACAAAACTATGTGTGCTGCCCGTATCGATGAGAATATGAGAAACCTTTGAATGTATAGTACCCTTGAGCCGAAGTGCATTTTCACCTTTAAAACAACCCATCAATGAATCCTAAGATATGGAACATAACATGGGCTGACAAGAAACCATAAAAGGATCATCAATTTCTAATCCACTAAGATCAAATGGACCACCTGGATCATAAGGAAAACTATTAATTGGCTCTAATTCCTCCTGTGTGTCCTGATCATCATCATGTTCATGCATCTCATAGTAATTATCTCCACTTGCAAAAGATCTCCTTCTTGTGTCTCCTCTTCATTAGAGTCTTCAATATTTAGCATATTAGACTTTGCCATATATCCTTTGTACTTCTGCTTGTGCTCAGGGGACCATTTCTCCCCATATTGATAGCATAGACCCTTGGATTTGTCATTGGGAGGTGCCTTGTTGCTATTGTTATTAGGGTATTGCTTACCTGCACCCTCACCCCTCTTGAATTTTCCTTTTGGATCAGCATTATATCTGAAATTATTGCCCTATTTTGGAACATATGCTCTAGGGTAAGTTGGAACCTTGTTGAAATTACTTTGAAACCTATTTTCAGCTCTAAATCCCTCTCTTTGTTAGTTGAATTGCTGTCCGAATCTCATGGCTGATTTGATTGATAATTCATTCATGTTTCAGGCTGAAATGAAGCCAAATCTCTTCTATAACCTTTCCATGTATGTGGAAATGCCTTCCACATTGATGGGACCTAACATGGGCCGGCACTAGCTATGGCACTAGCCAGACGCCATGCACACAACAGACAACCCCACCACACATCCTCGTGGCCATGAGTGTCTGAGACTCACTTTATACTAAATGCTAATGTCGATTCTACGTTTGTATTAGGTCATAGTCCAATGTTTACCCTCCCTTCTCCTCAGAGGGAGATCCCATAACATATAGGCATAATACCTCATAGCACAAACATAGGGAAGCACCTCTTGATTGACTACGGCGGCTCCATTGTGACTCTCCTACACTTCGAGGATTGGCCCCAAGATGTGTTGCTTCTACATAAAGTACACATGATACAAACTCCAGTCTTTCATTTTGAACATATTCCACGAGATACCATGTGTCCTTACTAAACAATTCCCAAAAATTGATCAACTAGCTTACACATTAGGTTGTCTCACACACTCAAGCATAGATCATCATAACGAAAAACAGGTGCTATGCATCCAGTTCTTTGTATTCTAATAGCACTAACTCGTTGCGGTGATGTAAGGATAGCACTGAGACAACGCTCATGCCACTATCCTCTTAATTAAAATACAATAAACCCTATATCATGGTATGCATAATCCAAATTAGCACTAAACAGCACCCAAATCGCATCATTCAAACACCCCACTCCCTACTTTTAGGTATTGCTTCCGTTGCCTAGGTGTAGGGGTTCATTTTGTCATATTTTGATGTATGAAAAGTGATAAATCACGAACTTTGACAAAGAGATAGAAAAAACTGAGGCTAAACCTCATGCTCCGCCACTACCATACATTCACAAACGCTCATTGTATTTTTCTTTATTTTTATGAGGTATATTTTTATTTTTTCCTATTTTTCTTATTTTTAGTATTTATTTGATAATAATCACTATTATTTTTTGATTTTCCTTATATCAATCATTTCAACATACTAAAATTCAATTTCATTTTCCATTTTTTCCCATAGCAACACATTTCACCCACCCGAAACGACAAAACAATCATTTTACCCTTTAAAATCGCATTTCGGGTTTTGTGGGATGTAAATAGAGCATGTCAATCATTATGAAATCAGAATTTCCTGATAGACAACAATTAAACATGATGCAATCAGTACTCAAACAATTTTTCATCACATGAGAACATCATTTCCATCATCAAATGTCAAAAATACTTCATTTTCTTCATTAAAAAATAGTCATACCATGTTTCTATGAAACCCGAGATGCATTAAATGACTGTGTGACCAGTGGATGGAGCCTCAATTGCTCTCAATTCCATGCTACACATCAAGCTTCAGCATCTCCATTAATCTCCACCATCCTTTGCTTCAATATCCTTCCCGATTCTTCCTTCAAGGTAATGCACATGAACAACCCATTGAGGGGAGAGAGAGGGAGGAGAGAGAAAGACTAGATCTGGCTCTTCTGATTCCAGTAGCCATTGGAGGAGCGGAGAGTGGCGATGGAAGGTGCAGGCATCAAGCATCATGCTGATAACATCGGTTTCATGCAATACATTGAGGCTCCAAAATGCCTTTAGTCCTCCTCTCTCTCAAATCATCATTGCCTGTCAATGGCACCCCCATTTTTTTTCCATCCAAAAAAAAAAAGTAGCCCTCCCCCCACGAAATCACTTTTTTTGGGGTGCCCCAAGGGTCACACCTTTTTGCACCTTAAGTCTCCTTTAGACTTGGCCCTCTTTTGGTCCTCCACTTCGGGCACCGCCATTCTCGTGTCTGGCATCGAATTTTGAATCTCTAAATTTCTACTCAACTGTCTTGAGGTCCCGCACTACTTGGCACTTCTCAGGATCCAATCTGATAGATGGAAAAATTATGAAAAATCCAAAACGACTAGTTGGTGTATCTTTAAAAAACACTTTAGGAACCCGACTCTGACTTACCACTTAAAGTCAAACTAACTGCAGCTACCACCTTCGAAAAAGTCTATATTTTTCTTGAAATTTGGATTTTTTGGCAAATTGTGAGCATGTTTCCCAAGAAAACTCTGCTGCTCATTGGCAACCATGGAATAGGGCAACTCAGCTCGTCGAATCCCATGAACAGATCTACACATAAACACAACCACAAAGAGTATCAAGCTGATATAGAAAATACTCAACAAAACACATCACAACTTTCACCCTACCCCTGTAAAAACCAAGGCATGAAATCCATGAGGAGTAGGTCGAGCATAATCCGACAAAGAGTCTAAATCTAGTCACTAACCAACTATTCCAACATAGCCAAACTAAAAAGAACTATCAAAGAGGTCATCCTAAGTGGTGGTCTAAACTACCTACCTAATGAAGGACAACTCAACTAGGAGCTCCTCTTAGGCACGGACTTCTATAGCCTAATCAAGATGTATTATCTTTTTTAGCACATTCTCCTTTTAGGCCTTTATTTTTCATACTTGGGCATGTAAAAAGGAGGGAGTTGAGCGTAGTGACCCAAGGAGAACAGGGCATCGGCCTCAGGTCCTGTCTCAGTACCCAAGAACTTACCAAGCCCTCGCAAGGCGACAGTTAATCCTTTTCTAACGCTCACTTTTATTTTTACTCCAACCTTCCTTTCCTGTTCTTATTTTTAGCTAGATGCCACCCCTAGGAAGACAAGGCTCGAGGTGGCCATGGGTCTTGTCTTATCCCTAGGAACCTACTAGGCCTTCACAAGGCAATGAACAACTGCTCAAGGAATTTCCATTCTTTATGTTTTCTATTTTTATAAGGGTTAGAACCCCTTTTTACAAACCTCTGTATATTCATATATGGTCTTTCAGATATGTAGGGTTTTTTCCTTTGTATCATCATTTTGTCTGGCATGCCTGTCTAACAGCCTCACACTAGGAACTCCTAGAATGGCCACCTAGCAGGTCAGCAAAACAGGGTCACTAGAACTCCCATCTAAAACAAGTCTTGAAGTGCCTGACAATGCTTTTGCAGGAGGCAATGAAAACTTAGACCTCCCATAGACATACATAACCTAAACCTGGGACTTCATGCCTTGATTACCGGTCCCCAACAAACAAAAAGAAAGTAACCCCTTACATACACATACATCATTATTTGCTTAAGGGAAAAGGAAAAAGACTCAGAAAGGGGGACGAAACCATTTGGAATGGCCACAAGAAGCTCCTCCATAGTAAAGGCTCCCTCTAGTGACTTCGTCAACTTGTGTGATGCAATCATTAAAACAGAAACTATTAAACGTACCTGCACCAAACAGACATAGGGCCCTCTTGGCCTAAAGAAATAGCACATTTGAGTGCAAACTAACTGGCCCTATTGGCCTGATAAAATCAAACATTAAAACCTTAAAGCAACTACCCGTCTTGGCCTAATGAGATCAAACAAACCAGCTCATACAGATCCCTCCTTGGAAGAAGGCAGATATACGAAAATACATGCCATTCCAAGGGGAAAAATAGGGCTCCCAGCCCTAAACTAAATGCATCAAGTTGTGATCCATCCCTCCTACATATATAGCAAGAGGTGTACAAATAACATGTCGTCTGATCAACCTATGTGTCCAAGATAATAGAGGTAGATGGGTCTCAACTACTTTACGCAATATCCATATCAACCATCGCCTGCCATATAATGCGTGGTCTGATAAAATTTCCCACAAACGACCAGGTCCTATCTCATTATCAATGGCAACATCTGGACTAGGACCATAGCTGAAGAGGAGGTCATCTTCATAAGAAAAAATGGCTAATGAATCCGCAAATCGATTCTAAGAACTTGGAATCAGCTGAAGAGAGACGCTCTCAAACTCATCAAGGAGGGTTATAGTAGTTTGATGATACATGCGAATGATAGGCTTCCGGACTGTGTATGTCCCTTTTAGTTAATTTAAGATCAACTGGGAATCCCCTTTTACTAAAAACCCATGAATACCACCTTTCATGGCAATGTTCAGTCCCATAATCAAAGTTTTATACTCCGCCATGTTATTAGTGAATCCTACCCCGAGATAAATAGCTAATTTCATTGTAACTCTATGTCAGGGATCTCGAATAACTACTCTAACACTCCCTTTTTTAGTAGGGCCACTAGACGCTCAATCAAAGTATAATGTGTACGTCCACAATGGGTTTACATAGCCAACCATCAAGAACTCCCCTATTCGTAATTATGATAATCAAAATTCAACATATTCAGAAGATGAACTGACGGCTCCATCCCACCTTCTTCATTAAACTCAACAAGGATGCTTGTCAAGATATGTAAACAATGATGGCAAAAAACTTTGATTTCCCATATAAAGGTCCCGTCTTCCTGCTCAATCACTCTGTATCCTTTGCTCCACTAAATAAGCTTCCCCTCATGATATCTTTGCTCTAGATATGGGTGCTCCAAATAAGGTATTAACTGCCCCATCAACCAGTTTAAGTTGTCTCGCAGGTCTCAAATCAACCCTAGCATGGACCTACAATGCATTTATTGCGTTAGCATACTCAAAAATAATAAGGTTTAATCTTATTAATATTAACCTTATTTTTAAATTCCACGTCCTCCAGATCAGCTAGTAAAGCCGTGGACTTATTTTTACCTAGGCCAACTACCTTGTAAGGGCCATCCCATCTAGGTTCCAACTTCCCTAGAAATAGCTCCCTATATGTATCGTAATATAGAACTAACTGCCTCTTCTTAAAGGTATATTTCTTCACTTTTAGATCATGAAGCCACTTCATCCGACGTTTAGCCACTTCTTGGTGCAACCAACTCTATAATTTAAGCTCATCCAAGTGGGCTATAGTCATAAAATGCTCAAATAGGGTATCTTCATAACCCAAAGAATGATTGATTGCAAATCTTATGGTCGGCAACTCAATTTCTAAGGGCAAGACACACTCCGCATAAACTAGTTTAAACGGGGTGTGGCCAGTGGCTCGTTTAAACGTGGTGTTATACACCCACACTGCCACATATAATTTTGTATCCCAGTCATGTTTCTTTTTGGAGACTATCTTGGACAGGATACCCACAAGCTGCTTATTGGTACTTTCAACTTACCCATTTGCTTATGGGTTATAGGGGGTCATCTTATTATGATTAATTTTCCATGCTTTAGTTAGGCTTTTAATCACCTTGTTCAAAAAATGGGTTCCACGGTTCGATACTACTTCCTTTGATGAACCGAAACGGCATATGATCTGCTCAAGTAGAAAACTGACAATCTCTTTTGCATTGATCTGCTCAAGTAGGAAATTGACAATCTCTTTTGCATTGTCCTACCTCATTGCCCATCCTTCTGACCACTTTGTAAAGTAATCACTTACTACTATAATGTATCTCTTCTGTGTAGTAGACGATGAGGTAATAGGACCCACAAAGTTGATGCCCTACTTCTCAAATGGAAGGACAGCCATAATAGGCATTAGTGGTCACTTTCTATTCTCTGTATTGGCATGTCTTTGACATGTATCACATCTCTTAACATACTCAAATGAATCCTAGAATATGGATGGCAACCAATATCCAGCTCTTAAAGCCTTCTGTGCTATCAACTGCCTAGCAAAGTGCCCTCCACAAGCAAAGTCATGGCACTCCTGCAAGATAAATGGAACCTCATCGAGCATAATACATCGGCGATACATATCATCAACACCCTGTTGATATAGTGTTTGTGCGATCAAGGAAAATTTCAATGCTTGCTATTTAATTTTCCTCTTCTCAAATTTTGATAGAGTAGCTCTAGTCTCTCTTGTAGATAGATAGTGCGTTAGAGCAACATACTAGGAGGGAATAGACGTCGTATCAATCTTAAACAATGTTTCCATGTCACTTCCTTTAGCCAAGACCTCTTTTGTCTCTCTGAAATCCACAAGACATTCTACAATGCCCTGTAGCCTCGATGGCTTACTCTTAATATCGTAATCAAACTTTTACAAAAGTGATTAACCACTTTGTTAAATGATCAGGCGGTTGTAACTTATTCAACAACAATCGAAGCCCTTCCGCCTTCATATAAAAAACCACATTCACATAGAGAATGTAATAACTGAACTTTTTGGTCTCGCAAATACCATCGCAAGGCACTTCTCCATATAGGTGTAGTTAATTACTGATATGCCCAACTTCCGACTAGTAAAAGCAATCAGATGGTACCATTTTTCCTCCCAAATTTGGGCCAAGCAACAGCTGATACTATACATTGTTGCTGCTAAAAATATATAGAATATTTCGTCCCTTTTAGGTGATTTTAAAACAAGTGCTTTGGCAAGCTCTTGCTTCACATCATCAAAAGATGCTTTGCAAGCATCACTCCTCCATGTGAACTGATAGCTTTAAAAGGACAATAGGTTCATCGGTGGCAATGTTCTTTCTGCCAAGGCATTGATAAACCTCCGATAATACCCTACTGATGTGATAGAAAGCTATGCACTTCCTTTGGAGTATGCGGCGGACTCATGGTGACTATGACCTTAATCTTTTTAGGGTCAGTTGCAATCCCTACTGAAATGACCACATGGCTTAACAATAGCCCATAAGGCACCCCAAAGATGCACTTTCGTGTGTTAAGAGCTATGCAAAATTGTCTGCAACACTAAAAAAAACTTCCACAAAATAATCAACTGCCTTTCTCTTATAGTGGCTACCCCCAGATCATCAATGACTACTTTCAACTCCTCTGGAGAGATGTCACCAAAGGTCTTGTCGGTTGTTCTTTGCCGTGCATTACATAAACTAAATGCCATCACATGGTACGCAAAGGTACCGAAGACAATAATAAACATCATTTTCAGTTTGTCTTGCTCAGCAATCACCATTTGGTTATACCCCACAAAGCAATCCATGAACGAATATATTTTCCTACGCGCTAATTGGTCTAAAATTTGGTCAATAAATTGCAACGGGTAGTAGTCTTTAACAGTCTACTTATTCATCTCTCTAAAGTCTACACAAAGCCAGATTTGATTATTTTTCTTCTTTCTGATCACAACTGGTGAACACCATTCAATATGTTGATCAGGGAAGATCAAACCCGCTTTCTGCAACTTCTGTAGCTCCTCAAACAACCCGTCCCTTAGCTCAAAAGGCATGCGCCTTACTTTTTGATGTACGGGCCGACTTCCTTCCTTTAGAGGAATGGTATGCAAAACCAAGTTGGGAGAGATGCCCCTGATTTCATCATAGCTCCAAGCAAAGATGTCGCAGAACTCTTGAATTAAGGACACATAGTCCTCTCTTTCTTCTGAACTGAGCACAAAACCTAATTTGATTGTCCGCGAATCATTAGGTGTACCAAGGTCCAACTCAATAACGTATCTGTCTCTTATTCAATCTTGAGGCTCTATCGGCTCATTCAATGCTATCTGAAAAATGTCCTCTATAGTGGACCCTTCTTTAGATCCATCACTCAATGACGCCTCACTACCAAATGGATAATCTAATATTGCTAATTCAGTAGAGGATAAAGGAGCTCTCTCTGAGGAGACTCAAGATAAGCATCCACTATTACACAATTGGCACCTCTACGTAGAATCACTCGACCAACAGGTATATCGACTTGACAGTCCGTTCGTAAAATCCATGGCCTACCTAGCAAAACTCGATAGCTAAGACATCCTATAAACCTTATCTAACAGATGATTTTTGATGCCGAGAAGTGCTTAAAAATAGCCAAAAATTACGAATATCTGGGGAAAAATAGTCTTCGTCAAAGGCGGCGGTGGAAACCAGTATGATTTTAAGCGGCAAGTCTCTAAAGTGCCAGTGCTAATTTTCATGGAAATCAAACGATGGTGGATGGTTGAGCTGGAGTTTTTCTAGATGCAAAATGATGTCAGGAATCCAACGCAAGTTTTGGATCTCCATTCCGAGGTCGTTTGATCCCCCATTTAATCCCCGCAAGGTTCGGGGTTATGAAGCAACTACTGGATCTGGAAGCCGGGAAGAGTGTGATGGGCCCCAGCTTTGTAGATTTCGATGCCACGGAGCCACCCGTCCAAACAGATGAGAGCGGAATTTTGGTGCCGAAAAGTGCTTAAAAATAACTAAAATTTATGAATATCAAGGGAAAAATATTCAACGTCAAAGGCGACGGCTCGACCTAGGACTATTTTAAGCACCAAAGTGCTTTAAAGGTGCCCGAGCGACACTTGTTGATTTTTCATAATTTTTCAGACAGTCATGCGGGTTCACACGAGCTATGGCCAATGTGGGATGCTAAGCTGGACGCCCAGGATTTTTCAGAGCTCAATTCCGAGTCCGGACAGGGAAATGGCCAAGGAAACGGTCAAGATGCGAAGAGGTGGACTTATTTTTGGCCAAAGTGGGCATGACCTTTGGGAGCCCAAGAAATATTATGCAACATAAAAGATAGCATGAAATCGTGGAGAGAGAGAAGATGGCAAAATGTGGACAACAGGTGTCGATTTTTGCGCTTAGATCTTGATGATGCAATCTCCTGCTTGTGAACAACCTACCCAACAGGCATTGGCCCTTACTTCCCTCCTAAATGCTGACTCTATCACTGCCCTTCGCTCCTCAATTGATGGCCTGAATGCTGAGATAGAAATCTAGTCTTTCTCTCTCTTCCCTCTCTCTCTTCTAAGGGGGAATTCATGTGGGAAGAGAAAGGAAGAAGAAAGAGTGATGGAGGCTTTGTCCGGCATCGATCGGATTGCTCCACGGGCTGGAAATGGTGACTTGTGATCGTCATGAGCATGAAGTGCTGTTGATTTTCAGATTTGCAGCCATGGACATGAAACCCGAAACACGCAAATAAGCGGTAATTCAAATTTTTCAAAGGAAATTTGAGATTTCATGGCTTTTGATTGATAAAATGTTGTTCATGTGGACTAAAAATTGTTTATGTTGCTGTTTTCCATGAATACTTGTTGATCATAATCAGAAAATCAGAAAAACATGCATCTTGTGACTCAAAATAATACACTAAAACACGTAAAATATGGAAAATCAAGGAAAAATTATATTTTTGGGCATAAAAATGGAAGAATAAATAGGAACACCAATTAAATTTTTATTTTTGCTACAAGAAGGAACTAAGGGCCACAGCCCATAACCTATTTTGAATTTTTAGTAATTAAATAATGCAGAAAATAAAGGAAAATACAAGGAAAATAGAGAAAAAACACTAAAAATAGGGAAAAAATGCATTTTGGGTGGGAAAAATTAATGAAAATTAAGAACAATGTTTGTGAATGTTTGTGGGGAATGAAGCATGAGGATTTGCCTCAGTTCAGCCCCACCTTCTTGTTCTAGTGCGTCTTTTTCCATTTTTTACACATAAAATGATGGCAAAATGCCCTATAAATCTATACAACAATGCAACATTTGATCGATGGGAGGGTAGAGTGGTTAAAATGTGTCTAAATGTGGAGTAAAATGATGAAAAGATTCCTGTTTTTTGTTTGCATGCCATATAGGTCGGTGAATAATTATAAAATAAGGGCCTAGTAGCACGAGGGTTTCCTTGGTGCTAGGTTCGTGCAACGCCGCATAAGAACGATAGTTGAAAATCATCGAAAGGATGTTTCCACATGTGCACAATATTGATTTCATAATTGTTTGAGCACTTGGCATCCACAACATGCATAAATCATGAAAATATTTAAAGGTATCAGAAATCCTGGATGCACAGCAATTGCTTTCATTAGGACCTTGACCCACGTTGAGTGAGAGACAGGACACCCTAAGCCATAGGCTAGTCGTGGGGTCTAGGGGAAAGAGAAGTAAGGACAATGGTACATTCTTGTATACAATTAAATGGTACCTTGAGTGGATTTTGTACGAAATGTTTATATGTTGAGCGACGCATCGAGGGGCCAATCCCCAAGGTGTAGGAGAGTTGCAGAGGGGTGGCGGCACTCAGCCGTTGGAGGACCCCCTCTGTCTGTGCTTCATGACATTAGGCAATGTGTAAGGGACTCCCTCTGAGGAGTAGTGGGTGAGAGAAGAGTGGACTACAAACGACGTAATACAAACACAAGATGTCTAGGAAGGCAATGTATGTGTCATCAACGCTCCTGGCCGCGAGCCCGTGGGGTTGTTGAGCGCGTGAGATAGAGGTCCGGCTAGTGCACGAGCCAGTGCCGGCCCGTTCTAGGTTCTATCAATGGTGCGTCTACCGGGAGCCGCTTAAAAGTGGCAGTCCTCGAATCTTGGTTGTCTAGGGACCAACTAGCAGTTTATGCCAAAGGATACTGTGATTGATCCGTTATTTATCGATAAGCATCATCTAGCAGAAATCCAAAAGCAAGAAAGAGACGAAAGAGCTAGGCGACGTGCTGAAATTTTTAGGAGATATTCTCCTAAGCGTAGCGGTGCTAAACCCTTACGAGGGAGTGGATCTAGTGGTCTTGGGGCCACAAGCAATAAGTTAGGAGAAGGTGGAAGCTCTAGTGCTCCCCTTCCATCCATAAGCCAGTCTATATCAAGTGCGGGAGGTGTAACCCCACCATCCCTTATTCCTAGTGCAAATCCAATCCTCGTCATGGCGCAACCTATTGCAATCCCAGCAGGAACGACAGATTTGCCGGCTCTAGGTTACCCGCTACCCATTTTTAATGGGCTAGTTGAGGAAGATGCAGAACTCCACATTAGGGAGTTTCAAAAGCTGATGTTTAACTGTCGCATCCAAGAAGAAGGACATTTAATGATGTTCTTCAATATGACTCTCAAAGGAAGAGCCGCTATATGGTATCATGGTTTAGAAGCCGGAACCATATTGAATATTGATTCATTTTATGGAGCTTTTCGAAGGGAGTTTGCCCCTGAAAGGGGTGGGCAATATTGGTTGCGTGTACTCAACGTGACCCGCCAAGAACCACACGAGGATATTCGTGCTTATGCGAAGAAAATAAAAGAGGTTTTTCGTAAGTTGGACACCTCTATTCCTATCCCCGCAGCTGCCCAATTGCAATATTTCCTACATGGTTTGGACTTTAACATCCAATTGCAGTTGAGTAGTGTCCCTTTGGGGGATATAGATACTGCCATTACACGAGCACAAGAAGTGGAATCCCGACTACAAGCAGTCTATGCTTCTCGAGGCAATTCAAATATGGGTTTAGTATTGGGAAACAATGTGGCGATGGCCAATGGCAGTAGTGGCCAAGGGATAGCGATGGCTAACCCTAATGGGAGAGGGAACATGATGCAGAATGTCCCTTTATTACCAGCTCCCCCTAGCATGTCGATGCCTACGGGCAGTCAAATGGCTCCAAATGGTGGAGGCCAGGCGGTCAATTCTAATACCATGCATGTGGCTCAACAATCAGTGCCTAATCGAATTGTTAGGCCGATGGAACGACATGGTAATGACCAAGGCTATGAGTCGAGCGCTTCCAATGTTCTTGGCGAGGTTAAGGACATGATGAAGCATTATACCGACATGATTACGGAGCACTATCGGCAAATAGTCGTTGATGTCAACTTCCTTAAAAAACAATAAAATTTGATAGGAAGTAGATACCCAGATGAGGGTGCACCTTCGAGGTTTAGCTGCAAATGGTGTGGTGGGCAGCAATATCCAAGAAATTGCCCAAATGTTAAGTGCGACATCTGTGGAAAATCCGGCCATTTAGCAACTACTTGTTGGAGTAAGATCGGTTCCCTCCAGCGAGGTAGTCGGCAACCAGGGCCTGTTAATCATCGTATGCAAGGAAATGATTCCCAGCGAGAAGATGGGCCTAAACAAATACTTCAACAACCAAAGACTACAGTGGAGGAGCTACCAAGCGGTAGTGGGGTTAGTTTGATTGAGGCTGTACGCGTTAATGATGTTGAAACCTCTAATCTGTGAGCTGTTCTTACAAGAGGTCAAAAGGGTAGAGAAGCCGACAAGGATAAGCCTGTCGACGGAAACCCCTAAACAAGGCGACAAAGGAACGCAAGTTTTGGATCCTGCCATGGAAGGGGGACCTTTGAAACCCGTGGAAAGTAAAGCCGATAAGGAACCACCAAAGAAGAGGGTGAAAGTTAAGAAAGAGTTAATAAAGCTGGTTCAGTGACCTAAAGAGCGGATGGTTTGGCATGAAAAGCGAACTCTATCGAACTATCATGAATTCGATTTGGCGAGCTCACTTTGCGAAGTCAAGCCGGATGTGAATCTTCTGCAGCTGATTAAGCTTTCCCCAGAAGTACGCAAGGAATTTAGAAAGATCCTACGTACCGGGTATATCGTAGAACCTTTGGGTATTGCGCGAGTTGGTGATGACTGGTTCGAGCATGCTGAGAAGCATTGCCCAAGGGTTGCAGCCTATGTCGATGGGATATTAGTAGATTATGCCATTATCGACATGGGATCATCTGTTAACATTATGAGTTTTGAACTGATGGAAAGGTTGGGTCTTGCGATCCAGAAAGATGCCTCCACAATTCTCAGAATGGCAGATGATAGTTTGAGACAGCCGGAAGGCTACATTACTAAGGTCCATGTCACTGTTGCAAATGTAGAATGCCTGTTGGACTTTAGGGTGATTCGTTTTGCAGGCCGTCCAAGTTACCAAGTATTACTCGGACGACCTTGGATCTTGCAAGCAGACTGCCAAGTAGATATACCCGCCAGTCGACTAATATTTGACAGGGGTGCCCAGTGTTGTGTGGTTGTTGATGCTTATCCCGAGTCCCTGCAGAGTGAGAGAGCTCCTCTATCTTCTACAGAATTGGAGACATTAGAAGATTTATCTGCCAGTGAGACATCATCGAGTGATGAGTCCAAAGAGGGATCCACCACGGAAGACATCTATCAGATCACTTTGAACGAGCCGATAGAGGGCCAAGATCGTATAAGAGATGCAGATGTTATTGAGCTAGACCTTGGTATGCGTGATGATTCATGGCCAATCAAATTAGGTTCTATGCTCAGCACAGCAGAAAGGGAGGACTATGTGGCCTTGATCCAGGAATTCCGCGATATCTTTGCCTGGAGTTATGATGAGCTGAGAGGCATTCCTCCTAGTCTTGCTGTTCATACAATTCCGTTGAAAGAGGGCAGTCGTCCTGTACGACAGAAAGTAAGGCGTATGCCTTTCGAACTGAGGGACGGGCTGTTTGAAGAGTTACAGAAGCTTCGGAAAGCAGGTTTGATTTTTCCTGTGCAACACACGGAATGGTGTTCGCCAGTTGTGATTAGAAAGAAGAAGAATAATCAAATTCGATTATGTGTAGACTTCAGAGAGCTGAATAAGTAGACAATTAAGGACTACTACCCGTTGCCATTTATTGACCAGATTTTGGATCAATTAGCGGGTAGGGAGATATATTCGTTGTAGGATGATTTTGAAACTTAACCAAATATCTAGAGTATCTACGGCCAGTTCTAGTGGTCATAAAGTCAGTGTCTAGAGTAGTTTCAGGTTCAAGGATTTCAGTTTCTTCTTCTAACAAAGGAGGGCTTTCATAGACAGGGTGAACATGTAATTGGCCTCTTAAGGGTCTTAACAAACTGATATGAAAAGTATTGTGGATTTTCTAGTGTTGGGGTAGTTCTAATTTAAATGCATTGTCATTGATTTTGTGAATGATCTTGAAAGGTCCATAAAATCTACGAGCTAACTTAACAACATGGTGTTTCTCAACACTTTGTAGTCTTCTCTTTTCAATGTGTAACCAAACATAATCATCAACTTTGAAACTCATAGCTTTTCTTTTCTTGTTAGCTTTTTTAGTGTATGATTGCTGGGCTTTTGCAATCATGTCTTTGACTTCAGCAAAAACACATGCATATTAGCAATATCATCAACAGATTTAACTTCATTTGATAATGATGTAATAGGTGTAGGCAATCTATGTCCATAAATGATTTGAAAATGTGCTTTCTGTGTAGCTGTATGTGGTGTATTATTGTATGCAAGCTGAAGTAAATGCAAGTGTGTATCCCATGTTTGTGGTTTTGAAATTGTGTATGCGTGCAAAAGATCTAAAATTGTAATGTTAGTAGCTTCTGTTTGCCCATTTGTTTCAGGATGAAATGTAGATGAGAAATCAATCTTTGTATCTAAATTAGCAAACAAAGTAGTCCAAAAATTATTGCAAAATCTAGAATCACAATCAGAAATAATAACTTTTGGCAAACCATGGTTAGTGAAAACAGTCTTAAAAAACAATTGTGCAGCTTGAGATGCAATTAATGTTTTCTTGCATGAAATGAAATATGCTTGTTTGCTAAATCAATCTATAGTAGTCCCAATCATATCATGATTAGATTGGGTCTTAAACAAACCAGTTATAAAATCCATTGAAATATGTTTCCATGGTCGTTCAGGTATTGGTAAAGGCATTAATAAACCATATTGCTTACCATGGTTTCGCTTAACTCTTTGACAAATTAAACACTTAGATACAAAGTTAGAAACATCAGATTCTATATGTGGCCAATAAAAATCTTCAACCAATGTACACAAATTAAAAATAATACCTCTATGGCCTTGATATGGGGGACAATGAATTTCGTGCAACAAAAATTATCTAAATGGAATAGTTACACACAATCTTTTCTCATAAAACATAAATCCTTCAGAATAAGACAATGAATCTATTGGAGTCTGAAAAAATGCAAGTAGAGGGAGACTAGGATGGAGAAGTAGAGGTCTGGAGCTACATGCTCACCTCATCTTTATTATACTTATCTTCTCAGAGTCAACTACTAGTGTTGTCCTCCAGTGATAGACAGCCTCAACTTAGGGACACTTTACACATGCTTCTAGTTAGATACATACAACCATATGATAAGGCTTAGACTATGCCTTAGACTATGCCTTATTTCTCAACACTCCCCCTCAAGCTCAGAATGAGCTTGCAAAGGTAATACTCCAAGTGCACTCTTGAAGTATTCAAACTTATCTTTACCTAATGCTTTGGTAAAGATATCAGCAACTTGGTCATTTGTTTTCACATGGACCAAGTCAATCTCTCCATCAATGACTTTTTCTCTAATGAAGTGATAGTGCACTTCTATGTGTTTTGTTCTTGCATGGTAGACTGGGTTCTTTGCCAACATAATGCTGCTAGCATTGTCACAGTACATAATGACTCCACTATCAATCTCTATGCCCATGTCATATAAGATCAATCTCAGCCATGTCTGCTCACATGCTGCCAATGCAATGCCTCTATACTCTGCTCTAGTGCTTGATAAAGCAACTGTAGGTTGCTTCTTACTGCTCCAACTTACCATGGCTGATCCAAATGAGAATGCATATCCACTAGTAGATCTTCTATCCATAGAGCTACCTGTCCAATCTCCATCTGAGTATCGAAATAATGTAGACTTGATTTCTTTTCCATAAAATAGCCCAAATCCAGCTATCTTCTTCACATATCTAAGAACTCTTCTTACTACATCCAAATGTGATTTGCATGGTTTCTACATAAACTGACTTATCAATTCAACAGCGTAACTCAAGTCTGGTCTTATAATGGTCAAGTAGATAAGACTACCAACCATCTTTCTGAACATAGTAACATCCTCAACATAAGATCCATCATCCATCAACTTAGCATTTTGATCCAATGGTGTATCAACTGGTTTGCATCCTGTCATGTCATATTTTTCCAACATCTCCAATGCATATTGCCTTTGTATCAACCATATACCATGAGGTGTGTCAATAACCTCAATACCCAAGAAGTATCTCAACAAACCAAGGTCCTTTATATCAAACTCTTTATGTAACCCATGCTTGACTTCAGTAATCTCCTTCTCAAGTGTACCTGTAATAATGAGATCATCAATATAGATGACCACAACAACCATTCCATCTTTTGTATGCCTCACATAAAGTCAATAATCAACTTTGCTCTGTTGAAATCCCATACTGCATAAGAATTTGCTGATTCTATCACACCATGCTCTTGGTGCTTGATTCTGTCCAAATAAAGCCTTCTTCAACCTGCATACATAATGTGGGTATTTTGAATCCACATAGCCTCTGGTTGATCCATGTACACTTCCTCTTCTAAGTTGCCATTCAAAAATGCATTTTTCACATCCATTTGATAAAGCCTCCAAGCATAGATAGAAGCCAAAGTAATTACCGATCTCAGTGTCGTCTTTTTAGCTACCGGATTGAATGTTTCTTCATAGTCCAAACCATAAGTTTGTGCATATCCTTTTGCAACTAGCCTTGCTTTATACCTTTCAAGAGAACCATCCAACTTACATTTGACCTTATAAACCCATTTACATCCAATGGACTTCTTGCCATAAGGTAGTTTCACCAAATCCCAAGTCTTGTTTTTCCTTAGTGCATCCATCTCTTCATCCATTGCTTGCCTCCACTCTTTCCTCTCTACTGCTTCTTCAAATCAAGTAGGCTCCACATGTTGTACATAAGAAACCATGTATGCATAATGCATCTTCATGAACCCATTATAAGTCAATCTATCAACTAGATACCTTATCCTTTCTGACCTTCTCAATTGAGGTGCACTACCGTGTGTCTCATCTGATCTAGCATGTGGTGGCACATACTTTCCTGCACTTCTAGTGCCAGGTGTTTTAACATGCGGAATGCCATACTCATCATCTATAGATTCATCTTCTAAACTTTCAGTCATTGGTCTCTTACCTTTTGCAAACTCTGCACTCCTTTGTGCATTTCTCAATCTACCACTCCATGGACTGTAGCTGCCACTGCTTTCCACATTCTCTTGAGGTCCTGAAGCATCTTCCACATGCTAATTTTCAGCCTTGTTGTTGCTGAAATTTTCCTTCCATAGCCATCATCATCATTGCTTTCATAGAAATCAACATCCACTGCAATTTTGGGCTTGTACCATGATTCATATTCACTGAATCTAACATCCCTGCTTATGTATACTTCCTTACTCACTGGATCATAGCATTTGTATCCCTTCTTCTCATCAAGATATCCAAGGAAAAGAAATTTTACAGCTTTAGGTTCCATCTTCTTTCTCAAATCATCCAGAACATGAACATAACAGACACATCCAAAGACTCTAAGGTATGCAACAGTGGGTTTCATGCCATATATTCTCTCATATGGTGACATATTATGACTCAAGGCTGTAGGTGTTCTATTCATAATGTGAATTGCAGTATGCACTGCTTCTACCCAATATGACAATGGCATGTTCATTTGGTTCATCATTGCCCTTGCAACCTCTGCAATAATCCGATTCTTCCTTTCAGCCACACCATTTTGCTGAGGTGTATACCTGCATGTCAATTGCCTTTTGATACCATGATCTCTCAAGAAGTCACAAAACTCATATGACATGTACTCTCCACCATTATCTGACCTCAAACATTTTATGTAACATCCAAACTGCTTTTCAGCCCATAGATTTAAATTCCAAGAACTTTTCAAATGCTTCACTTTTATGCTGCATAAAGTACACCCAAGTCATCCTGCTAAAATCATCAATGAAAGTGATATAGAATCTACATTTTTCGCTCATGGAAACATTCTGACATGGGCCCCAAATATCTGAGTGTATTATTTCCAAAGGATAGCTGCTTATTCTCCCCCTCTTTGGAAATGGCAATATGGACTGCTTGCCAAATTGACAAGCCTCACATACATGATCAAAATTCACATATCCTAAATGCAGTAGACCACTGACTATCTGTCTTGATTACATTTGCTTCAATCTTTGCAAATTAATATGACCAATCCGTCTATGCCATAATTCCACATCCTTATCTTGCCCATGTCCTCTCTCAACATACATAGGGTTTTGAATCACTAGAGTACCTGCATCCAAAGCAAACAATCTCCCTTTTTTTCTACCATGAGTAATCACCCTGCCAGTTCTCCCATTATGGAACTCTTCAATGAAACATCCAAACTTATTGAATCTCACCTTCAATCCTTGAGAACCGATGCTAGGTTCTTATTTATTGTGGGCACATAAACTACATCACCAAGCTTGTTCTCAATCCCATCTTTAGTAACAAGTGGCACACTATCAATATGAGTAATTTTGTGTAAAGTATCATCACCAGTGGCAACATATTCATCATTCTGCATTTGCTCCTTGCTATCAAACCACTCAGCATGATGAGTCATGTGGTTTGTAGCTCCTGAATCCAAAAACCAGTCATTCTCACGAAGAGGATGAGTCATGCTCCCAAGAACATGCTCCATAGCAAATAGGTGACCTCTAGGCGATCCACCTCTAGGTCCATAACCTATACCACCATAAGCGCTTGCATAGTGGCCATATTGGGTCCTTCCATGACCCCTAGACATGGCATTCTGTTTCTGATAACAATCCCTCTCAAAGTGACCAAACTGCCCACAATAATGACAAGTGCCATCTCTTTGTGAAGAAGGCCTAGACCGTCCTCTACCTCTAGGGAAAGATCTCCCCTTGCCTCTATGCATGAAGTCACCACGACCAAAGTTACCTCTTCCATGAGGAAAACCATAATTACTACGACCAAGTGAAGAGCCTTTAGCTCTAGATGAGCTGCCACGACCTCTCTGGTGATAGAAAACACTATCTCCACCTGCATTTCTGCCACTGCTAGATGCATTCAATCCCAACTTGATTTCTTCTGTAAGTAGCAATCCAATAAGCTCCTCAAAGTCAGGCATAGAGCCTCCCCTAACAGAAATAGAGGTATCCAAAGATTTGAAAGCTAGTCCAAGCCCATTTAGTGTCACTGACACTAAATCATCATCATCAACAGGTGCATTAATGGATGCAAGGTCTTTTGAAATTTGCTTGATTTTTGCCACATAGTCACTGATACTGCGATTGCCTCTCCATGCACCATGTAATCTCTGCTTAAGTTGTATCTTACGAGCTTCTGTACATGTTCCATACATTTTTTCTATGATTTCCTATGCCTCCTTACAAGTACTTTCCTTTTTTATATGAGGAATCAATGTTTCTGAAATACATATGGAGATCCAATGCAAAACCTTCCTCTTCTTCCCAGTCCAATCCTTATACGTCTTCTTTTGCTTTTCAATTGGATGTTCGGGAACTTCTGGGCATTCATCATCACCTCTTATGAGGTCCCATAGACCTCTACCCATCAAAAAATTCTCCATCCTGTAAGACCACACACTATAGTTGTCTTTGGTCAATTTGTCCCCCACGATCTGAGTGATCTGTGCCGTGTCAAACATTATAATTGGTGCAAATTCAGAAGAAAAACAACAATATAACCTTTCTAGAAATGGTATTCAGCAATATGATTGTCATACATGTGTCCAAAAACTATCATATACATCCATCCATGATGCCAACATGTCATACATTAAGTTCCCAACAAGAAACATCTAAATCGGATTCCACACGATGTCTGTATGACCCAAAATGCATCAAAACATGGGTCTAAAGTTGACCACTTTTCCTGCAATTTTTATGCAATTTTTGTAAGCTGAAGTTACAGAAGAATTGTAGAGCTTGTGCCTTCTTGGCAGAAATTTTTAGATGGTAGTAGAGTCGAGGTAATGATCAACAAACCTCGTTCTGATATTCAAGTCAATCTTCCTGCATTATAGAAGTTGGATGCAATGCTTCTGGATTGCTTAGATAGCTTCAGTGAAACAGAGGACTGCTTTTGCAGAGAAATACTCTGAAGAAATATGCATGTAAATGGTCTTCCCAAGACTGCTTTTTCCATTATTGGGCAGTGCATCAGATCTTGTCACACTACTGTCTTCCTTGTCAACAATTTGGCAAGGACTTCTTTCAATGGGCTCCTCAGCACTGACAGCAGTGGCTTTTTTTTTTTTGGCAAACCATCGGATCTCTTTGCTTTGAGCACAAAGGCTCAATGCAGATACCCATTTAAAAGCCACAAAAAAACACACTACAAGATGCTCTCTTACTATGTCGGCATCAGCAAAACCAGTGGAAAGTAAAAAGATACTTATGATGGGTGAAACACGTTTCATTGGTATATACTTAGCTTGAATTCTTGCTGTAGCTGGTCATGAGGTAACTCTTTTTACGAGGGGAAAAGCACCTATTACCCAACAACTTGCAGATGAATCAGATGTTGATTGTAAGAAGTATTCATCTAAGGTTAAGCATCTTCAGGGGGACCGGCAGGACTTCGAGAAACTCAAAAGCACACTTGCAGGGACCAACTTTGATGTTGTATATGACATCAACGGGAGAGAAGCCGTTGAGGTAGAACCAATTTTGGATGCCTTGCCTAACCTCCAACAGCACTTGCTTTTTTTGCTCGCATATCCGAAACAAGTCGGCAAGCTCTCTCATAAAGACGGCCCTGGAGCTAGTTGATCGCAGTGCCTTTGCCAAGCCAGAATCACTTTCCGAAGAAACCAGCCAGGTGTGTAAGAACCGGGGCTATTTTCGTGTTAACTACACTGCTACTGACTGCCATGGTTGCATTCAGCCTCATATCAAATCCTGTATCACTTTTCCTTCTCTGTGGTCTCCTCGGAGCCTGGATCTATATGTACCTCATCTGAACAAGACCATTGGTCTTATTCAACAGAACCTTGAATGAGAGAGAGGTTGCTCATCTAATGGGAATACTAACTGTTGTGATAGTATTCTTGACGAATGTTGGATCTGTGCTCATATCTGCTCTGATATCAACTGAAAAATTGCAAGTAGAGGGAGATTAGGATGGAGAAGTAGAGGTCTGGAGCTACATGCTCACCTCATCTTTATTAAACTTATCTTCTCAGAGTCAACTACTAGTGTTATCCTCCAATGATAGATAGCCTCAACTTAGGGACACTTTACACCTACTTCTAGTTAGATATATACAACCATATGATAAGGCTTAGACTATGCCTTAGACTATGCCTTATTTCTCAACAGAATCCAATTATTTACAACTAATTTATTCCAATTAGCTTGAAAACTGGGGTCTTCGTCATAGGTATCTGTCATAGGGATAAGGGAATCAAAAGATATAATGGAGATATTATGGATAGTTGGTCTTCTACTTAAGGCATCGGTAACAACATTCTCTTTTTTGGGCTGATATATGGATAAGTGGATGAAAACTTTGAATAAAAGCATCCCATTTAATATGACGGTCAGAGATTTGTGGCTGACTAAGGAGATGTTTGATACTTTGTTGGTCAGTTTTGATCATGAATTCAGATCCCATTAAATAGTGTTTCCATTGACGTAAAGCTTGTACTACAGCTAGCAATTCCTTATCATAGGTAGACTACTTGAGTTCAGATGGTTTAAGTTTGCAATTAAAGTAGACTATGGGATGTGAATCTTGCATAAGAACAGCTCCTATTCTAGATCCACTAGCATCAGTGGCTATTAGGAAGAATGGTCTATTAAAGTCAAGTAATTGCAATACAGGAGCATGGGTTAAAGCATGTTTCAATAAGTCAAAAGACCTTTGCTGATTATCAAACCAATGATATACAATACCTTTCTTTAACAATTTTGTCAAAGGTAATGCAAGCAATGAAAATTTTCTCACAAATTTTCTGTAAAAGCTAGCAAGACCTAAGAAAGAACACAATTCATGCACATTTTTAGATATTGCCCAATTCAAAATTACTTCTATCTTTTTAGGATCAATTTTAATACCATCAAAAGAAACAATATGTCCTAAGTATTCAATGTGGGTTAATCACTCTTTTCAGGGTTAGCATATAATTGATTTTCTTTCAATAATTTGAAAACCAAAGATAAATGTTCTTAATGCTCGTTCTCATTCTTATTGAAAACCAATATGTCATCAAAGAAAACAATTACACAATGCTGATGCTTCAAGAATATGTGATTCATCATACGAGTGAATGTGGCTAGTGCATTAGTTAAACCAAAAGGCATAACAAGGAATTCATAATGTCCAAATTGAGTTCTAAATGCGGTTTGGAAAATATCAGGTGTATCTAGTCGTACTTGATGATATCCAGATTTGAGATCTATCTTGCTAAATATTGTGGACCCTTGTAGTTTATCCATGAGATCGTCTACCCTAGGGATCGGATATCTATTCTTGACAATGATCTTGTTTAGGGCACAATAATCAATGCACATCCTATAGGTGTTATTTTTCTTCTTGACTAACAGGATAAGTACACCAAAAGGAGAATTTTTTGAAATCTATGTCAAGAAATCCAGACGGACCTCGTTGAACTATTGCTCCAGCTCCTTCAAGTACCACTTTGAACCACTGCACATCGAATAGGATCATGGAGAAGCTACAATAATCCACCGTGACAATACATTGCAAGTTCCCAAAATACTCCATCTCATCTATAACCGTGTTTGGATTCGTTGCTCGTCGTCGGCTCTCTTGCTCGAACCTTTGCCACGATACCACAATTTGTTGTGTGGAGCACATTTTGTCAATACGCTCCACGCGGAAATGCCATCCACGCGACCACTCCTTGCAACACACTGCACTATATATTTTGTACTGTACATTGAAACACTCAATTAGTTGTCACATATAAAATATAGATATAACAAACCCTAAATACGTCATTATCTTTGGACTATATTCCCTTGAGAATTCCCACTCCTTGGTTGAGACCTGTGAGCACCACACTTTGGACATGTCTCCATAGTCTTGTATTCTCCTCGAAACAATATGCAATCGTTGATACATGCATGGATGCTATTGTAGTCCATGCCAAGCTTTCGTAAAACATGTCGTGCATCATCACGAGACTCAGGCATAGTATTTGCAAGTGGTAATATATGATACTTCAGTAACCTGAAAAAAGTCATAAAACACCTTGAAAAAGCACAAATGTTTTTAATGATAGTGTCGAAACGAAATCAACAAAGCGTGCGTACAAAGTACTTGAACAACTCGGTCACACTCACATTGCTCCACCCGTATTTTTCTTGCACACTTAGGAGTGCAAGCAATGCCTTCAGGCGAGATACTCGGCACCTGTCAAATAATGGTATGGATGCTTCCTCTCTAAGCAGATCAGAAGTCTTGATATCCATGGGCATAAATGCATCGATCATTGCCTCCATCTCAGGCTTTAAGATTGTAGGTAAGTCTGAAAGGTTGCATGTCTCCTCTGGTATTGACGATATAGATTATGTAGTATCTTCCCAAGTGGTGGATTGGCTCAAACACTCCATCCATCGCATGCCTACGAGCTCTTCTAACTAGCCGCAAAGGATGCACTCCTCCTTACGATCAAATGTCACCTTCCTGGATAGAAAATTTGCCAGCCACACATAATGTTTTTGTATATGGTATTCAATTAGCTTGCGAATACAATGCATGATTGATATACACTTTTCTTACCGTTTGCTCAAAATCTGAGATCGTCTGATCAATGATCTCAGATTGAAAGTCGCCAAAGCATCGTGCGTGCTCTATAGAAAATCGATATTTTTGACTAATTGCCAGCTTACATTGAGAGCAAGGACATGGGACATGCTGATTAAGATACACCTCGCGATCTTGAACATCATGACCTTCATCGTTTTCCATTTGGTCTACGTTACGACAAAAAAAAAATTGTTATCATTCTTTTTTCTTTATTAAATTGTTTGAGAAGGGATTTCTTCTCTTGTAACTCAGCAAAATTAATATATGTAAAGTCTCCACCCACCCACAAATTAATGTATGTTGGAGTGTTTTCCATCTCGTGGTATTGTACCAGACCTCACTGGACCTCGCCACCACTCTCTTTGTTTTTTATCCATTCATTCTCTTCTCTCCTTCCATCTCTCTTTCTTTATTATATTGTATACTACCACTACCACTACAATAAACAAGAAAAGAAGAAAAAACAATAACAACAACAACTACTACTACTACAATAACATCAAACAAGAAAACTAAACAACAATAAATAAGAAAATTAAAAAAACGACTACTACTACAACAACAACAAAAACAATAACAAACAAGAAAACCACCACCACCACCACCACCACCACCACCACCACCACCACCACCACCACCACCACCACCACCACCACTACTACTACTACTACTATGACTACTACGACTACGACTACGAATACGACGACTACGACTACAACTATAACAAACCACTACCACTACCACTACCACTACAATAAACAAGAAATAAAGAAGAAAAAAAAACAACAACAACAACTAGTACTACTACTACTATAACAACAAACAAGAAAAGAAGAAAAAACTACTACTACTACTACTACTACTACAAACAAGAAATCTAAACAACAATAAACAAGAAAAGAAAAAAAAACTACTACTACTACTACAACAACAAACAAGAAAACTACTATTACTACTACTAGTACTACTACTACAATCACGACTACGATTACCATAACAACAACAAACAAGAAGAGAATAAATTAAACAACAACAACTACCACTACCACTACCACTACCACTACCACTACCACCACAACAACAACAAACAAGAAAATAAGATATTAAACAATAACCACCACTACCGCTACCTCTACCACTACCGCTACCGCTACAACAACAAACAAGAAAAAAAGAAAAGAAGAAATAAAACAACAACAACAATAACAACAACCTCTCCCTCCCTCTCTCTCTCCCTCCCTTCCTCCCTCCCTCTCCCTCTCTTTCTCTTTTTCCCTATTACGTTTGATATTTTCTCCCTCTCTCTCTCGTTCCTTCTTTCCTTTTCTCTCTTCCTCTTCCTCTTCCTCTCTCTCTCTCAATACACATGATTTTTAACAAAAAATAGTAAAAGAAAATGAGAAAAAACAAAAAAAAATTAAGAAGGAACAATGCACTCACCACAAAGGCCTGAGGATGGATTCAGCGGCTCCTCTTCGTGATGGTGGCTCCTCTTCGCCCTCCGTACACTTCCTCCTCTTCTTCACAAATGGCGGTGGGGGTGGTGAGAAGCTTTCCTTCTCCCTCTTTCTCTCTTTCTCTCCCTCTCCCTCTCAAATGAAAGATGGAGTTAGCTCTCCCTTTCACTCTCTCTTTCATTCGTTCGCACAAAATAACGTGCTCGGGTTTCGACCCACGTTTTTTCGTCTGAGCACCGTCGCTATTTGCGTCGCAAATTGCGATGCTGCTATTTTTGTCAAAAAGTGCCATCATTGAAAGAAATTGTTTTATCTTTGGAGATTGAATTGCCTACAATAAGGCTCACTCTAAACCATTATTTGGGTGAAGAGGTGTTGAGGGTTGAAATGACTTGATTTTTTGGCTAATTTTTATTGTTTTTAAGGATTGGATGGTTGATTTTTGGTTGATTTTATATGATGATTAGTTGGTTGAAGTGTTTTGGATGAGTTTGATTAAATTTGAGAAGATCATGATGCTTTATAGTGGAGATATGATGTTTTGATTATATTTTGTTGATGTTCTGTTAGTGTCAGATTGGTTCTGATTGAGTCTGTTGAGCTTTTATTTAGCTTCGTTTTCTTCTTTATGAGAGGATGGAATTATAATTGATGAATTTTGAGAGTTTTTGGAAGCTTATTGATTGATTCTTGATGGTTTTTAATGGTTTTAGTTGAGCTAAAGGATTTTTTATGACTTTTGTATGGTTTTGTAGACCCTTTGTTGAGCTTCTATAGAGCCTCTATCTCTATTTTGTTCTATTCTGTGTATGCCTTTGTAAGTGTTATGTTGGATGGATATGTAGTCGGGAAAGTTTTCTAACCTTGTAAAGAGATGAATACAAGTTCAAAATATCTCAAAGAAGTGAAAGAAGTGGCTGCTGCTGAAGACTCAAGTAAAGACTATTGAGCTACGAAGGGACACGTAGTGGCTCGCGCAACCTTTCATATCAGACATACCTGTCGGGAGAGGTATCCATGAACAAAGAGGGGTTATGAATAATTATTATTTATTATCATCAACATACTATTGAGAGAGAATATGTATGAGAGAGAGAGAGAGAGAGAATGAGAGATAGCCAAATCTATGCAAAACAATATATCTATGAGTGAGAGATTGTGAGAGAAAGCTATGGAACCTTTGAAGAAGAATGCTATGCGAGAGCGGAATTTTGGTGCCGGGAATTGCTTAAAAATAGCTAAAAATTATGAATATCAAGGGAAAAATATCCAATGTCAAAGGTGGCGGCTCGACCTAGGACGATTTTAAGCGACAAAGTGCTCTAAGGACGCCTGGGCAATACTTGCGGATTTTTAGTAATTTTTCCATGCGCCTGTGGCAGTCAGTGGAGCTATCAGCCAATGCGGGATGCCGAGACGAGCTCACAAAAATTTTCAGATCGCGATTCAGACACCGTATGCGAGAGAGACGGGAAAAGGGCCAAAAGGCCGGTCAAAAATTGGGAGGTGCCCAAAAAAGAGAAGTGAAGGGGTGCCTTTGTGAAGGGGCACCCCCCTTCCAAAAAAACGTGATTGAGGGGGGGCGGTGTGCTGCAGGCGCCGAAAAAAACGGCGCCCCCCCCCCCCCCCCCTCAAAATGGAGATGTTGGCTTGAAAGTAAGCCATGGAAGTAATCACAGCAGGCCACTACATTCATCCCGCGCTTCGCATTGCTCTGGTCCACGCAAGAAATGGCAACCTGTAGAGGAAGAGAGAAAATCAGTCTTTCTCTCTCCTCCCTCTCTCTCCTCTAAAGGCAGGTTCATGTGGGAAGAGAAAAGAAGAAGAAAGAATGGTGGAGGCTTGTCCGGCATTGATCGGATTGCTCCACGGGCTGGAAATGGTGACTTGTGATCGTCATGAGCATGAAGTGCTGCTGATTTTCAGATTTGCAGCCATGGACATGAAGCCCGAAACACGCAAATAAGCGGTAATTCAAATTTTTCAAAGGAAATTTGAGATTTCATGGCTTTTGATTGATAAAATGTTGTTCATGTGGGCTAAAAATTGTTTATGTTGCTGTTTTCCATGAGTATTTGTTGATCATAATCAGAAAATCAGAAAAACATGCATCTTGTGGCCCAAAATAATACACTAAAACAAGTAAAATATGGAAAATCAAGGAAAAATGATGTTTTTGGGCATAAAAATGGAATGATAAATAGGAACACCAACTAAATTTTCATTTTTGTTGCAAGAAGGAACTAAGGGCCACAGCCCATAACCTATTTTGAATTTTTAGTAATAAAAATAATACAGAAAATAAGGGAAAATACAAGGAAAATAGAGAAAAACCACTAAAAAATAGGGAAAAAATGCATTTTGGGTGTAGAAAATTAATGAAAATTAAGAACAATGTTCATGAATGTTTGTGGGGATCAAAGCATGAGGATTTTCCTCAGTTCAACCCCACCTTCTTGTTCTAGTGTGTATTTTTCCATTTTTTACACATAAAATGATGGCAAAATGCCTTATAAATCTATACAACAATGCAACATTTGATCGATGGGAGAGTAGAGTGGTTAAAATTGTTGAGAATCAGCAATCACACTCAAACAGCCTCTTCGTATGGAGTCTCAGGGTCAAGGACATGCAGGCTAACTTATCCCATATGCACAATGGTGCCTACTGCAGTTTCCTACTTTCCTATAAAGCATT
Source organism: Lygodium microphyllum (assembly GCF_053477565.2). Taxonomy (NCBI): domain Eukaryota; kingdom Viridiplantae; phylum Streptophyta; class Polypodiopsida; order Schizaeales; family Lygodiaceae; genus Lygodium; species Lygodium microphyllum. The sequence goes on from NC_141164.1 coordinate 93,187,913, forward strand.
GTACTTGCTTCCTTTTCTTAATGCAATGATAGTACTCTTTTCATTTCAGTAAAGTGTCAATGTCATTGTCGACATACACAAGATTGTGTTTATGAGTCCAAGTCTCAATCTTGGAACCTAATTCACTTGTGTAACAAACAGTGTCCATTCCATCATGAGTCTACACTTCTCTTTCCATCCTCCATAGCTTCCGGTTATGCCATGCTCTAGATCCCGCATTTCTCACATGGTATCAGAGCCCAGTTGGGCATGGCATTGCTTGTCTAGCCTCTCTTGATTCCTCTCAACCTCTATCCAGCTCACATCCAACTCAATGTCAGCTCATGACTCCATTTTTCAACTTGACCTTCATCTTGAACTGTGTCTGCCATAGCCAGGACTGCACCCTGCCTCCTTGGAGCTTCTTGATCTCCTTCCACACTCAATATTTTGACACGCTTTCTTCTTGAGATATCTTGTCTAGGTCAGGACGAAGCCTCCTGGTACATCACAGTCTGACATTGGTCCGTCTATAGCATTGCTCAGATTCGTGATTGCTGTCCAGATCTGCGCCTGTGCTGGTTGTACGTCCGACTCTACCTTTGCGCTGCGCGATTTACCCTGCGGGCTTAGGGCTTTTGAAGCTTACCCCATAGGCTTGCTTCTCATCAACCAGCACGCCGAATGATCCATCCCACGAGTTGCAGCAGCCCAAAAACCAGTCGGCCTGACTGCAGAAACCCTAAAGCTCCACCATAGCAATGTCAAGTTCAAGCTCATAAACCACTTGAATTTTTTACTTCTGTCAAGCTATTGGCACTTAGACAAGGCTATTGCAACTCAGATCTGAAGCTTCCAGCATCAAATCAGTAAAGGAAGATTCGAAGACATCAACACCAAGTCTCAAGCTTCTTCCTCCATTTGGCAAAGCAAGTACTGTCACTCTGATCCACTGTGTTACTGAAGTTCCCAGCAAGAAAAAGATTCAAGAAGATAAGCATCAACAAAATCAAAGCATCAAATCAAGAAGGGGAAGATCACTTGGATTTTAAAAGAGTAAAAGACTTTTGCAGATTTGGTATTAATTGACACTTAGTTAGTGTTTTTTAACACTTGTGTCTCTCAATCAATTCTTCTGTTGCTCAAATCCAATAAGTCTGAAGTTGATTTGCTACTGTTCCCGTAAATCTAACATGGGAAAAGACTCTCCAAATGCTCGATTCAAAGGAGTCGGGTTCCACACTTGGCAAACCCGCATCAAGCTCATTCTGATGAAGAAGGGTCTCTGGGCCATCACAAATGGCAAAGAGAAGAAACCTCGGGACGCGGACCTTGCAACTACTTGGCAAAAGAATGATGACAGAGCTCAGGCCATTATCAAATTGGAGCTAGACGACAGTTATATCCATCATGTGGATAACTGTGAGACCTCACAGGATACATGGAAAAGACTTGACACCCTGTTCGGTGCACAATCTAAATCATCAAAGTATGGTCTCCTGATTGAGTTCTTCAGGCTTGAAATGAAGTCAAGCACATCACTTGCCACACATCTTAATTACATGGAAGGACTCCTAACCCAACTTGCAGGAATCAACATTAAAATGGATGAAGATGTTTGTATCGGTGTTCTACTTAAGAGCTTGCCTCCTGAATATAATAGTGTATCAACAACTTTAATCAACATGCCAAATCCTGAACTTGTTGATATCCAGGCATCACTATTAGAAGAAGAAAAGAAGCTAAAAACCAAAGAAGAACCAAGTACCTCTAGAGATGAGAATGCATTATATGTTGGCAACAGGTACAAAGGCAAGAAGGATCAGCTCTTTTGTGACTTCTGCAAAAGGACCGGACACACCGAGAAGTTCTGCCACACAAGAAAGAGATTCCAAAAGGCCTATCTAGTCGCAGTCAAAGAAGAAGAAGAAAATGGAGCAAAGGAAGAAGAAGATGAAGATGAAGACCACCAGGATCGAAAGGACAAGACTCGTCAGTCCTTGTACTCTCATAATTCTGATAGACTGTTTTAATAGCCTTGTATTTTCCTTTCCCTAATGCTTCCTGCCATAAGCTTTGTAAACTCCTTATGTAACTTGGCATTACAGTCCCTGTACACTTTGTGAGGCCCCTGTTACAGCCTCTGGATGTCCACCATGTTTATGGTACCCACACTTAGCTTTTTCTGCAACAGCCTATGGTGTTTTGTCATGTCTGTGTTATGCCCACACTTTGCAGGTGGTTCTCATTACAGCCTCTACACACTTTGTGCCTTTCCTAGTTGTGATTGAGGAGGGGTGTTGAGAATCAGCAATCACACTCAAACAGCCTCTTCGTATGGAGTCTCAGGGTCAAGGACATGCAGGCTAACTTATCCCATATGCACAATGGTGCCTACTGCAGTTTCCTACTTTCCTATAAAGCATTGTACTTGCTTCCTTTTCTTAATGCAATGATAGTACTCTTTTCATTTCAGTAAAGTGTCAATGTCATTGTCGACATACACAAGATTGTGTTTATGAGTCCAAGTCTCAATCTTGGAACCTAATTCACTTGTGTAACAAACAGTGTCCATTCCATCATGAGTCTACACTTCTCTTTCCATCCTCCATAGCTTTCGGTTATGCCATGCTCTAGATCCCGCATTTCTCACAAAAATGTGTTTAAATGCGGAGTAAAATGATGAAAAGATTCTGGTTTTTTTTTGCATGCCATATAGGTCAGTGAATAATTATAGAATGAGAGCCTAGTAGCACGAGGGTTTCCTCGGTGCTAGGTTCGTGCAACGCCGCATAAGAACGGTAGTTGAAAATCATTGAAAGGATGTTTTCCACATGTGCACAATATTGATTTTACAATTGTTTGAGCACTTGGCACCCACAATATGCATAAATCATGGAAATATTTAAAGGTATCAGAAATCCTGGATGCACAACAATTGCTTTCAATAGGACCTTGACCCACGTTGAGTGAGAGACATGACACCCTAAGCCATAGGCTAGTCGTGAGGTCTAGGGGAAAGAGAAGTAAGGACAATGGTACATTCCTGTATATGATTAAATGGTACCTTGAGTGGATTTTGTACGAAATGTTTATATGTTGAGTGACACACCGAGGGGCCAATCCCCAAGGTGTAGGAGAGTCGCAGAGGGGTGGTGGCATTCAGCCGTTGGAGGACCCCCTATGTCTGTGCTTCGTGCCATTAGGCAATGTGTAAGGGACCCCCTTTGAGGAGTAGTGGGTGAGAGAAGAGTGGACTACAAACGACGTAATACAAACGCAAGATATTTAGGACGGCAATGTATGTGCCATCAACGCTCCTGGCCGCGAGGCCTTGGGGTTGTTGAGCGCGTGAGATAGAGGTCCGGCTAGTGCACGAGCCAGTGCCGGCCCGTTCTAGGTTCCATCAGTGATGCGTCTACCGGGAGCCGCTTAAAAGTGGCGGTCCTCGAATCCTGATTGTCTAGGGACCAACTAGCAGTTTATGCCAAAGGACACTGTGATTGATCCGTTATTTATCAATAAGCATCGTCTAGCAGAAATCCAAAAGTAAGAAAGAGACGAAAGAGATAGGCGATGTGCTGAAATTTTTAGGAGATATTCCCCTAAGCGTAGCGGTGCTGAACCCTTACAAGGGAGTGGATCTAGTGGTCTTGGGGCCACAAGCAGTAAGTTAGGAGAAGGTGGAAGCTCTAGTGCTCCCCTTTCTTCCATAAGCCAGTCTACATCAAGTGCGGGAGGTGTAACCCCACCGTCCCTTATTCCTAGTGCAAATCCAATCCTCGTCATGGCGCAGCCTATTGCAATTCCAGCAGGAATGATGGATTTTTTGGCGCTAGGTTACCCGCTACCCATTTTTAATGGGCTAGTTGAGGAAGATGCGGAACTCCACATTAGGGAGTTTCAAAAGCTGATGTTTAACTGTCACATTCAAGAAGAAGGACATTTAATGATGTTCTTCAATATGACTCTCAAAGGAAGAGCCACTACATGGTATCATGGTTTAGAAGCCGGAACCATATTGAATATTGATTCATTTTATGGAGCTTTTCGAAGGGAGTTTGCCCCTGAAAGGTGTGGGCAATATTGGTTGCGTGTACTCAACGTGACCCGCCAAGAACCACACGAGGATATTCGTGCTTATGCGAAGAAGATAAAAGAGGTTTTTCGTAAGTTGGACACCTCTATTCCTATCCCCGCAACTGCCCAATTGCAATATTTCCTACATGGTTTGAACTTTAATATCCAATTGCAGTTGAGTAGTGTCCCCTTGGGAGATATAGATACTGCCATTACATGAGCACAAGAGGTGGAATCCCGACTACGAGCAGCCTATGCTTCTCAAGGCAATTCGAATATGGGTTTAGTATTGGGAAACAATATGGTGATGGCCAATGGCAGTAGTGGCCAAGGGATAGCGATGGCTAACCCTAATGGGAGAGGGAACATGATGCAGAATGTCCCTTTATTACCAGCTCCCCCTAGCATGTCGATGCCTACGGGCAATCAAATGGCTCCAAATGGTGGAGGCCAGGCAGTCAATTCTAACACCATGCCTGTGGCTCAACAACCAGTGCCTAATCGAATAGTTAGGTCGATGGAACGACATGGTAATGACCAAGGCTATGAGTCGAGCGCTTCCAATGTTCTTGGCGAGGTTAAGGACATGATGAAGCATTATACCGACATGATTACGGAGCAGTATCGGCAAATAGCCATTGATGTCAACTTCCTTAAAAACAACAAAATTTGATAGGAAGTAGATACCCAGATGAGGGTGCACCTTCGAGGTTTACTTGCAAATGGTGTGGTGGGCAACACTATCCAAGAAATTGCCCAAATGTTAAGTGCGACATCTGTGGAAAATTCGGCCATTTAGCAGCTACTTACTGGAGTAAGATCAATTCCCTCCAGCGAGGTAGTCGGCAACCAGGGCCTGTTAATCATCGTGCCCAAGGAAATGATTCCCAGTGAGAAGACAGGTCTAAACAAATACTTCAACAACCAAAGACTACAGTGGAGGAGCTACCAAGTGGTAGTGGGGTTAGTTTGATTGAGGCTATACGTGTTAATGATGCTGAAACCTCTAATCTGCGAGCTGTTCTTACAAGAGGTCAAAAGGGTAGAGAAGCCGACAAGGATAAGCCTGTCGACGGAAACCCTAAACAAGGTGATAAAGGAATGCAAGTTTTGGATCCTGCCATGGAAGGGGGACCTTTGAAGCCCGTGGAAAGTAAAGCCGATAAGGAATCACCAAAGAAGAAGGTGAAAGTTAAAAAAAAAGGCAATAAAGCCAATTCAGCGACCTAAAGAGCGGATGGTTTGGCGTGAAAAGCGAGCTCTATCGAACTATCATGAATTCGATTTGGCGAGCTCTCTTTGTGAAGTCAAGCCGGATGTGAATCTTCTGCAGCTTATTAAGATTTCCCCAGGAGTACGCAAGGAATTTAGGAAGATCCTACGTATCGGGTATATCGTAGAACCTTTGGGTATTGCGCAAGTTGGTGATGACTTGTTCGAGCATGCTGAGAAGCATTGTCCAAGGGTTGCAGCCTATGTCGATGGGATATTAGTAGATTATGCCATTGTCAACACGGGATCATCTGTTAACATTATGAGTTTTGAACTGATGGAAAGGTTGGGTCTCGCAATCCAAAAAGATACCTCCACAATTCTCAGAATGGCAGATGATAGTTTGAGGCAGCCGGCAGTCTGCATTACTAAGGTTCATGTCACTGTTGCAAATGTAGAATGTATGTTGGACTTTAGGGTGATTCGTTTTGCAGGGCGCCCAAGTTACCAAGTATTACTCGGATGACCTTGGATCTTGCAAGCAGACTGCCAAGTAGATATACCCACCGGTCGACTAATATTCGGTAGAGGTGCCCAGCGTGTGGTGGTTGATGCTTATCCTGAGTCCTCGCAGAGTGAGAGAGCTCCTCTATCTTCTACAGAATTGGAGACATTAGAAGATTTATCTGCCAGTGAGACATCATCGAGTGATGAGTCCAAAGAGGGATCCACCACGGAAGACATCTATCAGATCACTTTGAACGAGCCGATAGAGGGCCAAGATCGTATAAGAGATGCACATGTTATCGAGCTAGACCTTGGTACGCCTGATGATTCACGGCCAATCAAATTAGGTTCTATGCTCAGCACAGCAGAAAGGGAGGACTATGTGGCCTTGATCCAGGAATTCCGTGATATCTTTGCCTGGAGTTATGATGAGTTGAGAGGCATTCCTCCTAGTCTTACTATTTATACAATCCCATTGAAAGAGGGCAGTCGTCCTGTACGATAGAAAGTAAGGCGTATGCCTTTTGAACTGAGGGACGGGCTGTTTGAAGAGTTACAGAAGCTTCGGAAAGCAGGTTTGATTTTTCGTGTGCAACACACGGAATGGTGTTCGCCAATTGTGATCAGAAAGAAGAAAAATAATCAAATTCGATTATGTGTAGACTTTAGGGAGCTGAATAAGCAGATAGTTAAGGATTACTACCCATTGCCATTTATTGACCAGATTTTGGATCAATTAGCGGGTAGGGAAATATATTCGTTTATGGATTGCTTTGCAGGATATAACCAAATGGCAATTGCAGAAGAGGACAAGTTAAAGACAACTTTTATTACTGTATTCGGTACTTTTGCGTACCATGTGATGGCCTTTGGTTTATGCAATGCGCCTGGTTCATGGCAACCAACAGCAGATAAGACATTCGGTGACATATCCCCTGAAGAGTTGAAGGTGTTTATTGATGACTTAGGGGCTGCCACCGTGAGAGGAAGGCAGTTGATCATTTTAAGAAAATGTTTTGAGCGCTGTAGACAATTTTGCATTGCCTTAAACCCACGGAAGTGTGTTTTTGGAGTACCTTATGGGCTATTGCTGGGTCATGTGGTCAGTTCGGTAGGAATTATGACAGACCCCGAGAAGGTCAAAGTTATAGTTGCCATGGGTCCACCACGCACTCCGAAGGAAGTTCATAGCTTTCTGTCTTCGGTTGGTTATTACCGTAGATTCATAAACGCCTTGGCAGAAAGAACATTGCCGCTTACAAATTTATTGTCCTTTAGCTGTTTGTTTGTATGGGGTGACCCTTGTAAGGTAGCATTCGAGGATGTGAAACAAGAGCTAGCAAGAGCTCTCGTTTTAAAAGCACCTAAAAGAGGCGAGGTGTTCTATATATTCTCGGCAGCCACCATGTATAGTATTAGCTGCTGTTTGGCCCAAATTTGGGAAGAAAAATGGTACCACCCGATTGCTTTTGCAAGCCGGAAGCTGGGGGTATCCGAAATCAATTATACCTACATGGAGAAGTTTTTTCTAGCGATGGTCTTTGGGACCAAGAAATTTAGGCATTATATTTTCTATGATAAAGTCGTGCTTTATACGAAGGCGGAGGGGCTTCGACTATTGATGAATAAGCTACAGCCGCCTGATCGTCTAGCGAAGTGGTTAATCACTTTGCAGGAGTTTGATTATGAAATCCATAGTAAGCCACCAAGGTTGCAAGGCATCGTGGAATGTCTTGTGGACTTTGGGGAGCCGAAAGAATCTGTGGCTGAAGGTAGTGACATGGAGTTGTTATTTAAAATAGACACGGCATCTATTCCCTCCTGGTATGCTGCAATAACGCATTATTTATCGATGGGAGAGGCGGGATCCGAATTATCTAAAGCTAAGAGAAGGAAAATTAAGCAGCAAGCGTTAAAGTTTGCCTTGAACGCAGGTACATTATACCGGCAAGGGGTTGATGACATCTATCGCCGATGTGTGATGCCTGACGAGGTGCCATTCATTTTGGAAGAGTGCCATGATTCTGCTTGCGGCAGCCATTTTCCTGGACGGCTTACAGCACAAAAGGCTTTAAGAGCAGGTTATTGGTGGCCTACCATCTTCTAGGATGCATTTGCGTATGTTAAGAGATGCGATATTTGTCAACGCCATGATAGTCAAGAGAATAGGAAATGACCACTCACCCCTATTATGGTGATACTTCCATTTGAGAAGTGGGGAATAGACTTTGTGGGCCCTATTACTCCGTCGTCGACTGCGCAAAAGAGGTACATCATTGTAGCAACTGACTACTTCACAAAGTGGTCAGAAGCACGTGCAACAAGGAAAGATGATGCTAAAGAAACTGCTAGTTTCCTTTTAAAGCAGATAATATGCCGTTTTGGTCCCCGAAAGAATTAGTGTCGGACCACGGAACCCATTTCCTGAATAATGTGATCAAAAGCTTGACAGAGACTTGGCAAATCAAGCATAACAAGACAACCCCATATAACCCGCAAGCCAATGGGCAAGTTGAAAGCACCAACAAGCAGCTTGTGGGCATCCTGTCCAAAATTGTGTCGGAAAAGAAACAGGATTGGGATAAAAAGTTATACGTGGCAGTGTGGGCCTATAATACGACCTTCAAACGAGCCACTGGCCATACCCCGTTCAAGTTAGTATATGGGGAGGACTGTGTCTTGCCTTTAGAGATTGAGCTGCCGACTATTTGGTTTGCCATCAATCATTCTTTGAGTGATGAAGACGCACTTTTTGAGTGCTTGACGACACTAGCACATTTAGATGAGCTTAAGCTACAGAGCTTATTGCACCAAGAAGTGGCGAAGCGCCGAATGAAGCAGTTACACGACCTCAAAGCCAAGAAATACACCTTCAAGAAAGGACAGCTTGTTCTGTATTATGACGCACGACGTGAATTATTTCCAGGCAAGCTAGAGCCCAAATGGGACGGGCCCTATAGGATCGTTAGAATAGGAAAGAATAAGTCCACAGTCTTGTTAGATGACCTTGAGGGGATAGAATTTAAAAATAAGATTAATCTTAATAAGATTAAACCTTATTATTTCTGATTGCACTAATACTATGACTGCCTTGCAGGTCTAGGAGAGATCAATCAAATATCTGCAAGGACATTGTGATAGAGGTTGATGGGTCGTCTCATCCCTTATTTAGAACACCCATATTTAGAACAGAGGTATTATCAGGGAAAGCTCATTTGGTGGAGCAAAGGATATAAGGTGATTGAGCAAGAAGGCGGGACATTTATTTGGGAGATCAAGGTCTTCTGCCATCACTGCCTACAAATTTTGACGAGCATCCCTGTTGAATTCAATGATGATGGAGAGATGGAGCCTACGGTCCACCCGTTGAATATGGTGAATTTCGATTACCATAATTACGAGTAGAGTTCAGGATGGCGGGGCATGTGAACCCTTTATGGGCGTACACCTTGTACTTTGATGGGGCGTCCAGGGGTGCATGCAAAAAAGGAAGTGTAGGAGTTGTCATCCGAGACCCCCGACGATGCATTGTCATGAAGTTAGCTGCTTATGTCGAGGTGAATTTTACCAATAATATGGCAGAATACAAAGCCCTGATTATGGGTTTGAATATTGCAAAGAAGGGTGGTATCCGCTAGTTATTGGTGAAAGGGGACTCTCAGTTGGTTTTAAAGCAACTCAATGGGACGTACATGGTATGAAACCCCATCCTTTGCATGTACCATCATACTGCCATAACCCTACTAGATGAATTTGATAGAGTGTCTTTTCAGCTGATTCCACGGACTTGGAATCAGTTTGCCGATTCATTGGCTAATTTTGCGTATGAAGAAGACCTCTTCTTGAATTGTGGCCCTTGTCCCGATATATCTATTGATGGTGAGATAGGACCTGGTCGTTTGTGAGGTATGCTTTCTGAACATGCCCTCTTTGGTAGACGATGGTTGATCTGGGTGATGCAGAGGGTAGGCGAGACTCATCTGCCTTTATTATCTTGGACCCATAGACTGATTAGATGACACGTGATGCGAACACCTCTTGCGATATATGTAGGAGGGATGGGTCATAATTTAATGCACCTAGTTTAGGGCTACGAGCCTTTGTTCCCCTGGGAATGGTATGCCTTGATGTCTATCATAGTTGCTTCCAGGAGGATGTTATGCGTAGTATTGTTTGATTTCATTAGGCCAAGAGGTCCGATTAAGTTTTGTAGTGAACTGTTTTATTTCATTAGGCCAAGAGGGCCATTTCCCTGTCTAGTGCGGGTGCGTTTAATTGGGTTTTTGTTTTAAGTGTTGTGCTGGCCAGGTTTTGTGATTCGTGGAATTTGGTGGAGCCCGGAGGATCCTTTGCTGCGATGGAAGCTTCTTGTGGCCAATCCAGGTGATATCTCTCCTTTACGAGTACCTTTCTTTCCTGTTATATGTGTATTTGTACTTGTCGAGGGGATACATTTTTTGTTGGGGACCGACAACCAAGGCATGAAGTCCCAGGTTTAGGCTAAGTATGTTTGAGGGAGGTCGGAGTAGTCATTGCCTCCTGAAAAGACATTGTCAGGCATCGAAAGACCTATTTTAGAAGGAAGTCCTAGTGGCCCTGTTCTGCTAGCCTGCTAGACAACCGTTCTAGGAGTTGTTGTTAGTAGTGAGGTAGTTAGAGAAGCCTGCCAGAAGATAATAATGATGATGCCAAGAAACCCTGTACATCCGACAAGATGAATATAAATACGAAGGTGTGTAAAAAGGGGTTCTAACCCCTATCAAAGAAAAGAAAAGGAATGAAAATGTATAGGCAGTTGATCATCGCCTTGCGAAGGCCTGGTAGGTTCCTGGGGACGAATCAGACCCGGGGCCGATACCTTGTCTTCCTAGGGGTGGCTTCTTGCTGGAAAAAAAAAATGACAAAACAAGGAAGGTTGGAGCGAAAATAAAAGTGAGCGTTAGCAAAGGATTAAGTGTCGCCTTGCGAGGGCTTGGTAGGTTCTTGGGTGCCGAGACAGGTCCTGAGATCGATGCCCTGTTCTCCTTGTTGAGATATCGAGCTCCACTCGTGATATGCCAGGGTGACCGTTGTGCATTTATGTCACCGACGTGTTAGTTGCAGATGCGGTTGGTACACCTCCCATAAATAATATCTAGATGACAGCTATCCTTATCTACTCTAGTTCGTGGCTCAGTTAGTATGCCACCTTAGTTAGTTGAGTTTGGTTTGAGACCCATATATAGGGTTCTTCTATTTCTTTGTACTTGATTCCTTTTTGGCTTACACAACTAAGAAGAGGAAAACTGTTTTCAGCCTCCACCTTTGTGTGTATTCCCCCATTGTGCAAGTAAGAAAGCTACAAGTGAGACTCCTTCCTTCTCTCCCACAATCTTGACATGGTATCAGAGCCTTGTTCATGGTAAGGAGCTCAAGAAAGCAAGCCAAGCTCGCGGTGTTCGGGTAAGAGGAGCAGTGTTGCTTTCATTTTCTATTTTGGGAGCAGATCTCTGCAGGTAGCACAGCCAGAAATTGCAAGAGTGCATTTGAGGCCATTTCGGGGCCTGTTTTTTTTATTTGAAGCCATTTCGGGGCCTGTTTTGGAGGCAGAAGTTTTCTGCACGCACTCAAGAAAAGGCCCAGTTTTATGCTGTGCAGCCACTGTTCTACAGGTCGGTGAAAAGTTACTGTAGAAATTGCATCGTATGCCTGTGCCCAGAGACATTGGGAGTTACAGAATCATCCTTGTTGCCTGTTGATGCAAAATCGTCACTAGGAAGTGACTGTGTGGTTAAATACCACTTTCGTCAGTTTTGCAGATTTGCCCTTGTGAGGCTGAAGCTGTGTTCTCTGCAGTGACAGAATTTTTTGCAGTATTCTGTAATGGCATCTGATTCTCTTTTACATATTGTAACTAAAAAGCTTGACAAGAACAACTTCCAAGCATGGAAGTTTAGAATGACGAATTTCCTTATGGGAAAAGGATATTGGGAATTTGTTGCAGGAAATGAAGAAGAACCAGTTCTTCCTGATGTTCCCAATCAACAGAAAATGCAGGCATTCAAAGCATGGCATGAGAGAGCCAGGAAAGTTATGTATTGGCTGTCTATCAATATTTTAGACTCTATGATTGTGCATATTCAGGATGCAAGTACGCCAAAGGAGGCATGGGATACTTTGTCAAAAATGTATAGCACAAATATGCAAGCCAGAAAAATGCAGCTCAAGCAAGAGTTGCATAATGTGCAAAGAGAAAATATGAGCATCAATGACTACCACATGAAGGTGAAGAAGATTGCAGATGGACTTGCTTCCATTGGGTCGCCAGTGGAAGATGATGATTTACTTTCTGTGACCTTGAATGGTCTAGGAAAGGATTATGCATAGTTTCGAACATCCATTTCCGTCCGTGAAAGATTTCTTGATTTTGAGGAGTTGATTGCTCTTCTAATTTCTGAGGAGCAGAGAAATGGTGGTGCATCTTCTTCAAGAGGAACTTCAAAAGAAGCTGTCTTCTACTCAAATGCTGGAAGAGGTAGAGGCAAAGGTAGAGGAGGCCGATTTGGAGGCCGTGGTAGAAATCAGAATATGCAGCAAACTCAAGAAAACCAGTCCTATGGAGGAGGACGTGGTAACTCTAGAGGCAGGGGGAGCCAAAGAGGTCATGGTGGATGGCAAAGAGGCCAAAATGCAAACAATAATGTTGAATGCTACTACTGTGGTAAAATGGGTCATATGGCTAAAGACTGCTATAAAAAGTAGAATGACATCATGAATGTAAAATTGCAACAAGGGAATTATGCATCTTCTAGTAGACAGGGTGATGACAGAAATGAGCATTTGTTCATGGTGCAGTACATGAACAATTCTGTGACAAGTGTAGAAGAAAGCAACGATGTGTGGTATGTTGACTCAGGTGCATCAAACCACATGACAGGTCATGCAGAATGGATGGAGGATGCAAGAAAAATGGAAATACCAGGATTTGTGGAGACTGGTGATGATACTGCACATCCTATTGTGCAGATTGGAAAATTTCCTTTGTCTATACAAGATGGGAAAAAGAAATACCTGTCTAATGTATTTCATGTCCCGAATATCACCAAGAATCTGGTTTCTGTTGGTCAAATGGTTGAGCAGGGCTTGCAGGTCAGATTTAATCCTCATGGATGCTTTGTTGAGGATATGAAAAATAAAGGTCGCTTGATAGCAAAAGGAAAGAAGAAGGGCAGAATGTTTACGTTGGATGCAGACATGTCTGAATTGAGTGCAGCAATGTTTGCACATGGGACCAGTGTAGTTGCAGATATTGATATTTGGCATAAACGCATTGGTCATGTTAATGTATAGCGACTTAAATCAATGCAGGCCCAAAACATTGTTGCAGGATTGCCTAAATTCAAGGTTGCAAAAATGCATAAGGTATGTGAAGCTTGTCAGTTTGGAAAACAGGCAAGGAAGCCATTTCCTAGACATGTTCAAGAGAGTAAAAAGCCATTGGAATTAATCCACTCTGATGTGTGGACTACTAAAGCTGCATCTCTTGGAGGCTGTCATTATTTTGTCACTTTTATTGATGACTATAGCAAAAAAGTTTGGGTGTATTTCATGAAAAAGAAAAGTGAAGTTTTTGGGCATTTCAAAACTCTCAAAGCTATGGTTGAAAAAGAAACAGGTCTGCAAATAAAATACCTAAGGTCAGATGGAGGGGGAGAGTACCTCTCAAATGAGTTTGCAAGGTTCCTACAAGAGCATGGCATAAAGCAACAATACTCATGCAGTCATACCCCACCGTTAATGCCAGAAAAATAACTAATGCTTCAGGTTGAAAGCCTGGAGGGAGAGGCAGCATTAGTTACCTCCGACTATCTACCTAACCCTATCCAAGGGGGTTGTTAGCCGCGTTGGGTATGTTGATCGAACCCGCCGTGAGAGGTCTCTCCGTGGGTGCTACTTGGGGCAGGAGGACGCTTGGGTGCCAGTGGGGGCTCTGGCCCCGTAAACCCCTGGCCTCTGGGTCCTGCATAAGAGGCCGACATGACTCAAGATGGGATCTCAAGGCCTTCATACTAGTCTATAGGCGGAAATTTGGAATAGCAATCCCTGAAGATTGCTGGAATTGCCTTCGGGCGGATTATGGAATAGCCTTCGGGTTGGATTATACGATGAATTCCAAAGACTGATAAATAAGATCAATTGTTGAAAAGGAACTTGTTTGACATTGTTTTTCTATGTCAGTGCCTAAGTTACATGAAGGAACCAGTGATTAATTGGTTAATTAAGGAAGCTGTTTTTGCTTGTCAAACTAAATGTGGTAGTAATTAGATAACTAAAGCAACTTGAGGAAAGTGCAGTGGATGTGACCATGGGTCCGTCCTACGGAAGGGTGGTCCCAGTTGGTTGGGAACTTTTCTCAACGGAATTGACAGCAAGGTAACGATGACCTAGAATCTAGAAAGCTAGAGTCCTGATTTATACTATTTTAGGGGAACGGAATGGGACTATGCCTTATAGGCAGAGAGATGGAGCTTCGCATCCCTCTCGTTTCCCATTCTCCTTGAATCAATTGCAGTATAAATCCGCTTCAACCCTGATGTTTCTGCGTAAAGTAGTTCGTCTGGGGTTCGATGCTAGTTACCTCTGAGAAACTTGACCATTAGGAAAACCATGATTCAGGTCGGTCCTAAGTGGGAATGGCTGGAATGCTTCCACTTCGTGGTAGAATCGGAAAGACCTAGATCACAAACCCCGTGACATTCCATGGGAGTGCCAAGCGGCGCTTTCTGGACTCTCTCCTCGATGGGCTGCCAAGACGTATCCTACAAGTAGACGGTTGGACATGTTACATGGATACTAACACTAATGCCTAAAGTGGCATTGGCTCTCTAAATCTAAAAGGAAGCCACACTCTAGATTTTTTTACACGGTGTGTATGTAGTGGCACGACACCCACCTCCTCCTAACTTGCACATCCTCTTACATGTGCCAAAGTCTTACAGATTTGCAGTGTCAGAAGAAGTATCTTCTACCATGTCAATGTCTTCATCTTCTGCCTCTTCTTCTTCTTCTATGTCTCCATGCTCTGGAATTATATTCAAGTCTTATAACTCATATGTTGAAATTTCTCTTTGTTTGAAGAGCTTGATTCTTTTCCAACTACGGGTATCTTTATACTAGTCCCATCCAATTCAGCCAATGAATATGTGGCATTGTCATGAATGACCTTTACCACATACGGGCCAAACCAATGCTTTACCATCTTTCTAGAAGCATTGTATTGATTGTCTATGCTACTATCATAGACAAGCACCCAGTCATTTTCTTGAATTCCTCTTGGCCGAAGTTGATGTCGCTTATCAAATCTTCTTTTGTTCTTTAGTCTTGATGTCTTTAGCTTCTCAATAGCTGCTTGAACATCTTCAGGCCTTCTTTCTAGGTACCATATGCGCAAAGTTAGCAACTCTTCTCTACTGATGCCTTTCTCCCAAGGTAGAAGACTCCATGTGAGAATAGATTCTTCAATTGGAATAATTGGTTGTTGTCCATGCATAAGTTTAGCTAGCATATAGCCAGTCACACTGAACTGTGAGTAGTCCGGTCAGCCCATAATGCAAAAGGTAGCATTTTAGGCCATTCTTTGATATTTTCTCTACAAGACTTTGCTAGAGCTTTGAGAATAGGTTGATGACCTCTCTCACTCTTTCCATTTCCTTTAGGATTGTAGGCTGATGTCAAAGCCAACTTGATACCCAATTGAGCAAAGAAGTTGCATGCCTCATCAGCATCCAATTCTCCTCTATCTGTAGTTACTTTATCCACACAACCATATCTGCAAAACACATCTTCAAGCAAAAAATAACAAACAGCTTGAGTGGTCTTGGTTGTTAAGGTTTTGCCTTCAACTTGATTAGTTAGATCCTCTCTTGCAAGCACTAAATACCGCATATTCCATATTCCTGTAGGCATGGTTACAAGATCAATAACCCATCTATAATGTATAGACAAGGGATAAGTTGGTTGTAACCCATCTCGATGCTTGACCATAGAATACATCTGACACACATAACAGGTTTCAACAAAATGTGCTATGTCGTGATACATATTTTGCCACCAATATTTTTCTTTGACTTTACTACCTCTATGGCTAGTCCACATGCTTTCATGAAATTCCTTCATTACCTATTGTTGCAATCTTTTGTTACCTAAAACTTAGACAGATGCTCCTTTCTTCTTCTTTGCGTGCTTCCATAGATGTCCTTCTTTAAGAAAAAATCCATAAGCTTTCCTCTTGATATGCTTGAACTCCTTATCAGTCCAAGTCTCCTTCTTCTTCATTGTGCTCAAATATTGGCCAATATTTAGCCAATCTGCTTCATAATCTTCTTCAAGGAAATGAACTAGAACTTGAGCAATGCAATGAGCATGCTGGCTTCTAGTTGAGCACCCTGTTGTTTTCAGCTTTGGAGCAGTATATGCACTAACTGAAAATGTATTTTCAGTAGCCACGGAAAAAAATTCAGCAAGTATAGCTTCTTCAGCTTCATCTTCTTCCATAAGTTCTTCGTCATTGTCATATCTTGTATATGATAGCATGTCAGCAACAACTGGACTCACCTTTCCTACAATATGCTTTAATTCGAGGTTGAGAGATTTAATATATGCAATCCATCTTAGCATAGCAATGTCGAGAGTAGAGCAGTTGGCAATTATGCCCAAGAGTGGAAGACATTCAGTTTCTACCACTCCGTAAGCACCTATAAAGTATTCACAATCACACTTTAATGTTGTTACAACTCCCCACAATTCCCTTTTTACTTCTGCATACCTTCTTTGAAGTTCATTGAGAAAATTTTCTCCAAAACGAATTGCATACATGTTACCTTTAAGATCCTCTTGGCCAATAGCTCATCCTATCCCAATGGGACTTGTATCCACAGTAAGGATGATGGGTTGACCATTTGAATAGTCAGCCCTTTTGAGAGTGGGGGACTGAAATTAATAGCTTCTTTGATTTATGCATAGTGAGAGTATGCTCATTACCCCAAGAGAATCTTTGGCCTTTTCTTAATAATTGATAAAGATTTTCGGCTACATGAGCAAAATGTGGTATCCATATGAGATAGAATATGCATGCACTAAGAAAACTTCTTACTTCTGAAACATTTGTGCATTTTTCTTGCATTTTGCTGATGGCATCTATCTTGGTTGGCAAAGGTTTGCGTCCGTAGGGCCCACATAGATGACCGACCACTAGGACTTCTTCTACTCTAAAAATTGACTTACCTCTAGAAAGGGTAAGATGTTCCTCTTCTAGCCTTGTTAAAATCTTGTCACAATCATGAATATGGTTAACTACAAATGTCTTGCAACCATCTTCGTCAAGCTCCTCATTCTTTTCATTGACCTCACATCCCTTGATAGGTACATCATCAAGAAATGGAAGAGTAAGTTGTGGAATTGTAATATATCCCCCTTAAAAATTTTAATTTTAATACAAATTTTTTTAACTCCCTCTCTCTCTCCCTGCCAATAGCACGTCGAGGAGAGAGAGAGAGGGAGTGAAGTGAGTGATAGGGGTGCATGCAGCCCCCCAGGTGGGAAGGGTGGCGGCCATACCACCCTCCTCCCCCTCTTATAAAGGGGAGCTCTCCTTCCTCATTGAAGGCAGCCTCCCCCCTCCCTTCATCTAGACAGCGCCCCCTGGTCGTCCACCGTAGGCAGCATCAGCCCCCCTTGTCCTGGTCAGCAGCGCACCCCCCTGTGGCCATCTTCAGGTAGCACCGACCCCCTCCCCCCTGTGTTCATCGTGAGGGAGAGAGAGAAGGAGAAGAAGATAATAAGAAGAAGAAAGGAGAGAGAGAGAGGAGAAGAAGAGAAGAAGAAGAAGAGGGAGAGAGAGAGAAAGAGAAGAAGAGAGGAAGAAGAAGAAGAGAGAAGAAAAAGGAGAAGAAGAAGAAGAAGAAGAGGAGAGAAAGAGAAGGAGAAGAAGTGTAGAAGAAGAAGAAGATGAGGAAGGGAGAGAGAGAAGAGAGAAGAAAAAGGAGGAGAAGAAGAGAGAGAGAGAGAAAGGAGTTTGGAAGCGTCCAAGAAGCTAAAGCTTCTCCTTTAGGAGGTGTTTCATCCGCAAGACCTGGCTTAATTTTTCCTTAATCCATGAGCACATCGATTCAAGTGCAAAGGCGGTGAGGATTGGTGGGAAGTTGCTAGACAATTTGAAGGAAATTCCTGTGCATCTAATAGCTATCGTTGCACACGAAGGCCACTAGATTTCTGTGAAAGATGGCACCCAAGAGACATGCAACTAGCAACTCTGCGGGTGTTTCTACCCAAGGTGGAGGAGTGGCTGCTAATGGGGTTTCGATTACCAAGAATCAGGTCCATGATCCTGCACTCCTTGTTGATGAACTCAATATGTTAAATGATTACGTAACCTCGTATATATAAAGTTCATGAAATACGTATCGAATAAATTCATAGGGAATTTTTGCATTAGACACTCTCATACAAATTGTTTCATTGCATTGTTTTAAGAAGGTTCTCTTGAATTTAATAAAAATTTCTAGTGCATGAGTTGCATGAATATTTGCAAACATGGGGTGATTTCATGGAAGTCAGTTGCACTAATGGAACAACTCAGTATTACCTTCGTGTCCCAAATATGTTAATTATGCTCCATCATGTATTGAATTGGAAATGGCATATCCTAGGGTCTTCTCTTGATATTGATAGTGAGATGTATAAAGTATCACAGTCATATTAGATACATGCAAGGAAAACTTCTATATGCATGGGAAAGATTCTCGCATAAACAAGCAACATGTTAAGTTGCATGCGTTGAAAGGACCTTCACATGTGTCGTACCAAAACTATTGATTGTGACTAGTATTTATCATGGGTTTCTTTCATACCTTAATTACATGATCATGAAAAGATAAGTGCATGGAAGGGTACACATATCTTAAGGGTCTTTCTCTTGAATTGATTAGCGAAATCAAGTGATATGGTTGTCGCATCCATACTAGATGCATACGAAGGAACTATTGCATGCATGGGTAATATCAAGATTGCATGCATAGAAAGATTGCATGAGATTAATGTGCATTAGAATGCTTGAATTCATGCTTTGTAGATTGGCCTTAAAATTGTTGAGCAAAGTCAATACTTATCTTAATAAATGTAGTTAGACAAGCTCAAAGAAAGGGTTAGAAGAAAGGGGCAAACATTAGTGCATGTGAGTACTATTGAAAAAGGGGGTTAAGATCAGGTATTCTTGTATCACCAAAATTATCCTTGGTCAAGTAGGGATCAAAGGAAAGATCACATAGGTACTACAAGGGATCTAGGAGATAACCAGCAAGTTGACCAACCAAGGACAATGGGATTGTCCATGACCTATTTTTACCAAGAGACCTAAGGTAAGGATAATTATTAGGGTCGGCAGGGTACAAACCCTAACCCGAAGATAAAGGGAAAACAAGCAACCTAGCTTTCGAAGCCCTTGGGATCTCGCCAAGTCACGAACGATCCAGGATCGAATGTTGGAAGCATTCAAGAAAAAGGAATCACACCTTAGTAGTTGGTCGTACAAACGGCCTCTAAAATGATCGTGATTGTACACTTGGGTTCATTGTTTGAATTTCTTTGCTCAAGGAACTAACTCAAGGCAAAACACTTAATGTTTCAGGTTAAAAGCCTGGAGGGAGAGGCAGGTTTAGTTACCTCCGGCTGTCTGCCTCGCCCTATCCAAGGGGGTTGTTAGCCGTGCTGGGTATATGGACCTAACCCGCCTCGAGAGGTCTCTCTTTGGGTGCTGCTTGGAGCGGGAGGATGCTTGGGTGCCAAGGGAGGCTTTGGCTATAAATTCCTTGCCTCCGAACCTCGCACAAGAGGCCGACGTGACTCGAGATGGGATCTTGAGGCCCGTGTACTAGTCTACAGGTGGAACTTGGAGCAACAATCCTATAGATTGTTGGGATAGCCTTCGGGCATGATAGTTGATGTATTCCAGGACTATGATAAATAAAGATCAAATATTTGAAAAAGGGACTTGCTGTCAAGATTGTGGGAGAGAAGGAAGGAGTCTCACTTGTAGCTTTCTCACTTATACAAAGGGGGAATACACACAAAGGTGGAGGCTGAAAACAGTTTTCCTCTTCTTAGTTGTGTAAGCCAAAAAAACTCTAGTACAGAGAAATAGAAGAACCCTATATATGGGTCTCAAACCAAACTCAACTAACTAAGATGGCATACTAACTGAGCCATGAACTAGAGTAGATAAGGATAGCTATCATCTAGCTATTATTCATGGGCGGTGTACCAACCGCATCTGTAGCTAACAAGTCGGTGACATAAATGCACAATGGTCACCCTGGCATATCACGAGTGGAGCTCGATATCTCAACACTCCCCCTCGAGCTCAATCTCAATTCTTGCATACCAAGCAGGTCTCTAAATTTGCACAGCTTTTGTGCACCCAATGCCTTCGTGAATATGTCAACTACCTGATCCTCTGTGCTGACATAAACTAGATCAATAAGACCTAGTAAAATCCTCTCCCGCACATAGTGATAATGCACCTCAATGTGCTTTGTTCTAGCATGATAGACTGGGTTATTTTCCAAGTGTATACTGCTCATGTTGTCACAATAAATGACAACTGGACCATCTGTAGGCTGATGCATATCATAAAGTAGCTTATGCAACCAAGATACCTCACATGCAGCCATTGCTGCACCCTTGTACTCAGCCTCTGTGCTCGACAACGCAACTGTAGGTTGTTTTTTGCTGCTCCAACTGACTCCAGCACTCCCAAAAGAGAACACATATCCACTGGTAGATCGTCTATCAAAAATACTACCAACCCAATCAGCATCAGTGTATCCATGCAACTGTATCTGAACCCCAGTCTCATAAAATAGTCCATACTGCAATGTGGACTTCACATACTTGAGTATGCGTCTAGCCACATCCAAATGCGGTTTTTTTGGAGCCTGCATAAACTGACTTACCAATCCAACAGCATAGCTCAAATCTAGCGTGGTAATAGTCATATAAATCAAACTTCCTACTATGCGTCTGTACATAGTAGGGTCTTCCACAAGCTCACCAGCATCTGCACTCAGCTTCACATTCTGCTCCAAAGGAACTGAAATAGGCTTACATCCTGTCATCCCATATTTGGATAGCATGTCCAATCCATACTGCCTCTACAAGAGCCGTATCCCACTTGGTGATCTAATCACCTCAATGCCCAAGAAATAACGCAGCTCTCCCAAATCCTTCATCTCAAACTTCTGCTTCAATAGCATTTTCACATGAAGGATATCTTCATCACTATCACCTGTCATAATCAAATCATCAACATAAATGACAAGTAGCATAATATCTTTCTCTTTTTTTCTCATATAAAGTGAGAAATCTGCCTTGGAAATCTGAAAGCCAATAGTGACAATATACTATCCTATCTTGTCAAACCATGCTCTAGGTGCTTGCTTCAAGCCATAGAAGGCTTTCTTCAACCTGCAAACAAACTCAGGATGAACAGCATGCACATAACCTGGTGGCTGCTCCATATAGACCTCTTCTTACAAATTACCATGCAAGAAGGCATTCTTTACATCTATCTGATATAAAGACCATCCCTTTGATGCAGCCATAGCAATGACTGCTCTTACGGTTGCCATCCTTGTAATCGGACTGAATGTTTCTTCATAATCAATGCCATATGTTTGTGCATACCCCTTGACTACTAATCTTGTCTTGTATCTATTCACAGAACCATCTGCATTGTGTTTCACCTTATAAACCCACTTACAACCAATTACATTCTTATCTTTAGGCAAAGGTACCAATTTCCATGTAGCATTTGCTTCCAAGGCATCCATTTCTTCATCCATGGCTTTCCTGTATCATTTTGACCATATAGGCATAATGAATGGCTGTAAATCCATCATATTTCAGCCTATCCACAAAATACCTAGCTCTGATAGACCTGCGCAAAGTAGGTTCACTCCCAGGTTCTCTCAAAACATATATTGCTGCCAGTATACCTCTCCTCTGGAGTCATCCCATGTATTGCTGCAGTGGGACTCCTGTTCATTATGTAGACTGCTGTAGCAACTGCTTCAGCCCAGTAAAAATCTGGCAAGTCTTTTTCATTGAGCATGGCACGAGATACCTCTCTAATATGCCTGTTTTTCCTTTCTGCAATTCCATTTTGTTGTGGTGTATGACTGCATGAATATTGCTGCTTTATGCCATGCTTCTACAGGAACCTTGCAAACTCATTTGAGAGGTACTCTCCCCCTCCATCTGACCTTAGGCATTTTATTTGCAGGCCTGTTTCTTTTTCAACCACAGCTTTAAGAGTTTTGAAATGCCCAAACACTTCACTCTTATTTTTCATAAAATACACCCAAACTTTTCTACTATAGTCATCAATAAAAGTGACAAAATAATGACAGCCTCCAATAGATGCAGCTTTAGTAGTCCACACATCAGAGTGGATTAATTCCAATGGCTTCTTACTCTCTTGAACATGTTTAGGAAATGGTTTCCTTGCCTGTTTTCCAAATTGATAGGCTTTACATACCTTATGCATTTTTGCAACCTTGAATTTAGGCAATCCTGCAACAATATTTTGGGCTTGCATTGATTTAAGTCGCTGTACATTAACATGACCAATGCGTTTATGCCAGATATCAATATTTGCAACTACACCGGTCCCATGTGCAAATATTGTTGCACTCAATTCAGGCATGTCTGCATCCAACGTAAACATTCTGTCCTTCTTCTTTCCTTTTGCTATCAAGCGACCTTTATTTTTCATATCCTCAACAAAGCATCCATGAGAATTAAATATGACCTGCAAGCCCTGCTCAACCATTTGACTAATAGAAACCAGGTTCTTGGTGATATTCGAGACATGAAATACATCCGACAAGTATTTCTTTTTCCCATCCTGCATAGACAAAGGAATTTTTCCAATCTGCACAATAGGATGTGCAGTATCATCACCAGTCTCCACAAATCCTGGTTTTTCCATTTTCCTTGCATCCTGCATCCATTTTGCATGACCTATCATGTGGTTTGATGCACCTGAGTCAACATACCACACATCGTTGCTTTCTTTTGCACTTGTCACAGAATTGGTCATGTGCTACACCATAAACAAATGCTCATTTCTATCATCACTTTGTCTACTAGAAGATGCGTAATTCCCTTGTTGCAATTTTCCATTCATGATATTATTCTACTTTTTATAGCAGTCTTTAGCCATATGACCCATTTTACCACAGTAGTAGCATTCAACATTGATGTTTGCATTTTGGCCTCTTTGCTATCCACCACGACCTCTTTGGCTCCCCCTGCCTCTAGAGTTACCACGTCCTCCTCCATAGGATTGGTTTTCTTGAGTTTGCTGCATATTCTGATTTCTACCACGGCCTCTAGATCGGCCTTCTCTACCTCTGCCTCTACCTCTTCCAGCATTTGAGTAGAGGACAGCTTCTTTTGAAGTTCCTCCTAAAGAAGATGCACCACCATTTCTCTGCTCCTCAGAAATTAGAAGAGAAATCAACTCCTCAAAATCAGGAAATCTTTCATGAACTGAAATGGATGTTCGGAACTGTGCATAATCCTTTCCTAGACCATTCAAGGTCACAAAAACTAAATCATCATCTTCCACTGGCGACCCAATGGAAGCTAGTGCATCTGCAATCTTCTTCACCTTCATGTGGTAGTCATTAATGCTCATACTTTCTCTTTGCACATTATGCAACTCTTTCTTGAGCTGCATTTTCCTGGCTTGCGTATTTGTGCTATACATTTTTGACAAAGTATCCCATGCCTCCTTTGGCGTACTTGCATCCTGAATATGCACAATCATAGAGTCTAAAATATTGATAGACAGCCAGTACATAACTTTCTTAGCTCTCTCATGCCATGCTTTGAATGCCTGCATTTGCTGTTGATTGGGAACATCAGGAAGAACTGGTTCTTCTTCATTTCCTGCAACAAATTCCCAATATCCTTTTCCCATAAGGAAATTCGTCATTCTAAACTTCCATGCTTGGAAGTTGTTCTTGTCAAGCTTTTCAGTTACAATCTGTGAAAGAGAATCGGACGCCATTACAGAACACTGCAAAAAAATTCTGTCACTGCAAAAAACACAGCTTCAGCCTCACAAGGGCAAATTTGCAAAACTGACGAAAGTGGTATTTGACCATATAGTCACTTCCTAGTGACGATTTTGCATCAACAGGCAACAAGGATGATTCTGTAACTCCCAATGTCTCTGCACACAGGCATGCAATTTCTACGGTAACTTTTCACCGACCTGTAGAACAGTGGTCGCATAGTAAAAAACATGGCCTTTTCCTGAGTGTGTGCGAAAAACTTCTGCCTCCAAAATAGGCCCTAAAATGGCCTCGAATCAAAAAAACAGGGTAACCAAGGGCTAAAGCCCATTCCCGTAGCATATACTGCCCTCTTACTACACCGCGAAGGGCGTTTCAATATGAGACAATGCACTCTTGCACTTTCCGGCTGTGCTACCTGCATAGACTTGATCCCAAACTCGAAAAATGAAAGCAACACTGATCCTCTTACCAGAACGCTGCGAACTTGGTTTGCTTTCTTAAGCTCCTTACCACAAACCAGGCTCTGATACCATGTCAAGATTGTGGGAGATAAGGAAGGAGTCTCACTTGTAGCTTTCTCACTTACACAATGGGGGAAAACACACAAAGGTGGAGGCTGAAAACAGTTTTCCTCTTCTTAGTTGTGTAAGCCAAAAGAACTCTAGTACAGAGAAATAGAAGAACCCTATATATGGGTCTCAAACCAAACTCAACTAACTAAGGTGGCATACTAACTGAGCTATGGACTAGAGTAGATAAGGATAGCTATCATCTAGCTATTATTCATGGGCGGTGTACCAACCGCATCTGCAGCTAACAAGTCGGTGGCATAAATGCACAACGGTCACCCTGGCATATCACGAGTGGAGCTCGATATCTCAACATTTGCTTGACATTGTTTTTGTGTCAATGTCTAAGTTACGTGAAGGAACCTGTGCTTAAATGGATTAATTAAGGAAGCTGCTTTTTCATGTCAAACATAATGTGGTAAGTAATTAGATAATTAAGCAAACCAAGGAAAGTGCGGTGGACGTGACTTGGGTTTGTCCTACGGAAGGGTGGTCCCGATTAGCTGGAAACTTTTCTCAAAAGACAAGATAACGAGACTATAAAAACCTAGCATCAGTAGAGTTGGAATCCCAGTTTATGCTATTTTAGGGGAAAGAAATGGAACTATGCCTTATGGGAGAGAGGTTTAGCTTTGCATCCCTCTCATTTCCCATTCTCCATGAACCACGTGTAGCATAAGTCCACTTCGACTCTGTTGTTCCTATGCAAAGTGTTTCATCTAGAGCTCGACGTTAGCTACTTCCTAGAGACTTTGCTGATAGGAAAGGAACCCTGACTTCAGGTCGATCCTAAGTGGGAATGGACGGACACTTCTGCTCGGGGCAGACTCGGGAAGACCTAGATCGCAAACCCTGTGATATTCCTTGCGAGTGCCAGGTGGCGCTTTCTAGACTCTCTTCCAGATGGGCTGCTAAGACGTGTCCCACAAGTGGATGAGCGGACATGTTACAGGAATAAATTCCCTTAAAACTTTGTGCATGGCATTCATCATACGGGCTACAGAGTTTGTTGTACCTTGTGGTAGAGTGCACATGCGGACCAATCCAAGAGGTGCATTCATTGTGGTAATATCTCGGCTTTCGAATGAAAGATAAAATTGGTCATATCCTGAATATAGGTCACCAATAGAATAAATTTCTCTACCTACAAAAGCTTCAGCAAATTTGTCAACAATTGGACCCGAACCAACATTTCAGATTGCGACACGATTAACAGGCTATAGATCTTGAATGAATCATAAAGATCCATTTTTCTTGGGCATGGTTACCATCGATTTGAGTAAGGTGCTGAAGAAGGTTAAAAAATCTTCATTTTGATTTTCTCATTTAGAAGTTCCAATAATTTGGGAAAATGTGCCCTTGGAACATGAATAGGCTTGAGGTTCCAAGGCACATGTGAGACCGTAAAAATGACCATAGGAGCCACAATATTTGGATCCACACAATCTATTTCACTTGGCTGAAATGCAAAAGCTTTTTCATGTTTTATTAGCATTTGCATAAAAGAGTGGTTTTCAGTCGTGTGAAATGAAAGAATTTTCACCTATTTTGAGCTCTTTTATACTTTTAGATGTAAAATTGTGACCAATGTTGGAAGGATCATGATGACTTGGCTAATTTGCTGCCCTATCAGCCAACCCTTCACTTTGAGGAGGCAGTGGGACTGCCACAGGATTGACTTTCTTATCCACCATCTTGTATTTTGTCTCCACTTGCACTTCAACCTTATTGAGTAAACCAATGTCTTCCTACTCAACAAATTCTTGAATTGTTTGATAAAAATCCAGTGTACGTACTTCTATAGCTTGATTTTTAGCCTGATTTTTTGTATGAGCAGCTGCATATATTTCAGCCAATGTGTCAACAATAATCAGTCCCAGGGGGTCCACTAGGGTTTACCGTATGGTACCACGTGAGTGTAAGGAAGGGGGTTATTTAAGGGAAGGAAGGTACATTTTATAAGGTAAGGTCCCATAAATAGGGGGTAGATAAGGGGTATTTTCATATATTTCTTACATGCAGGTGACGTCTCCTTATTACTACTAGTGAATCCCCAATGTAATCAATCTTTAAAAAAAGCCTGAAATATCTTCATTTTCAGCCATCATGTCATAAGTTTTCAGCTCCCTTTTTACATGACATAAGTATTTTCTTTTAACTTTAGTCATGTCTAGAAGAGACTTATAACAATCCATACTATTGGTTGTACATACATACATATTTGCTAGAGACACAATTTTTGTAGTATAAGGAGGTTTAATCTTTTTACATGACGCACTACCATAGCCTCCTTTTATAGGAGTGCAGCCCGAAAACCCTTGAATTCTCCGGCATTAGGAGGCACATGATAATCACGCAATCGATCTCTATTTTGATGATGGTTAACACATACAGTAAGAAATTGGATAGCTCATTCATTATCCTTGCTTTGGATTCGAGCATATGAAGAACCATAATCAAGAGATTTTGTTTCTAAGTGGGCTTCAGAAATGTAAGGTTGCCCAAGAATGATAGGGTAACTACAAGAGTCTTGACAAAAAAGTGAAAATTGTCTTTTATGTCTCCAATAGTTACATGCACATAAGGACATGCAGAATATAACTCTCCAGAAGAGTTATTTGCAGCTCTCATTCGCCAACCTCGATCAACATCTATGGGCTATCTGCCACTTTCATAGAGACTCCTTGCTATGGCATTTATCTTTGAGCCATGGTCTAAGAGTGCAATACATGGTGTTTCTTTTTCTCCAATTTTGACGACTATCTCCGTTGTTGTTCTTGCCCAATGTGTATGGGAGAAGTGACTGCTTGGAATGAACCGGGCCTCTTCCTCCTCATGCATGTGATGTAGACAGCCTTCTTTTTGAGAGGTGGGCTGCCCAACTAGTTTGGATTGGTCGACCATTACATTTTCATCTTTCACTTCTTTAATTTTTATATTCATGATTTCTTTATCTTTAGCTTTAATTGCTGCAATTAACTCTTTAACTGTTTCAAGTTGAATTCCTTGTGAAGTCAGCTTCTCTTCATTCTACACAAAAACTCAAAGAACTTGCAAAAAAGCATGCACTGCTTCTTCAGCTTCATCACCAACACATTGTCTTTTCCTTTTGATCACATTAATAATTACATCATGGAATTCACGTTTGGCAATTCCAAGAATTTTGCCTAAGGTGAATTCAATTTTTCTTCCTAGAATTCGTTCTTCTAGGACTAGTTTGAGATCAGTTGTAGATTCTATGTTAGACTGCAATTTATAGCATGGCTACTTGCCTTTCTTCTTTCCTTCGGTCTTCTTTATTTGTAGCGCATCTTCCATCTCTTGATTTGGGGTTATATTTTCAGCAAGCTTTGGTTGTTCAAGCAATCTTCTAGTTACCCATTTTAGGGGGCCAGAAGAGGAAGGCCCTGGTTCATCTTCTCTTTTCTTCAATCAAGACTTCTTTATGATCGATGTCAGCCAAATGTGCAAAGGCGAAAAAAGAATCTACCGGTTCTTTCCAACCAGTTATTCCTCGAATGCAATGCCTTACATTAGCCAAATCTTCTTTGGCTGTTTTACCACGTTCCATTTGATCTAGTGCTTGCATCCATACTTTAGATTGCACATTAGCTTTACATGCTTTCAAACATGATTTAGTTGGCTCAATTTGCAGCCCATAGGTAGTTGCATCAATTACTGTATAGGCATTCTTTACAACTAAGTCTTCTAATCTTTTCTTCATTCCACCATTGCCAAAATTTGGCTCTAGTGGAAGACCAGTTTCAGCTGCATGAATTCTTCCGTCTTTTCAAAAGACGAGCTTCTGTGCTTCAACCTCACGGAAGGCAGAACACTCCCTCTTGTCATGTTGTTGGCTATCACACCAAATACAGCGCCTCTTAAATCCTTCTCTCATGGGTCTTTGAGTTGATGATCGTCCTCGTTCTTCAACTTTGACATCCAGCTTCTCCACCTTGGAACTAATTTTTGTAAGATTCAAATGAAGGTCACCCATGCTTTTAATGAGTTCATCCATGACATAATTTTTAGAAGGAACAAAAGAAGAAAGAGTTGGTTGATTAGTCAAAGGAATAGGGGATTTTGAAGGTGGAACAAGCTCCATCAATGGAGTTGTTGAAGTTAAAGTAGAGCCCAATCTTAGTCGCATCCGTTCTCTTCGAGAAATCATGTTATCTGCATCAGTAACATTTGTCCATGCAGTCTTGACTCCTGATATAGAGGTAGCATCTTCTAGGCGATCAGCAAGCTTCTCTTGCAGAATGGGATTTGCAGCCTTAAGGAATAATTCAATCTTCTGACCTTCTATACTTTGTTGATCTTCAGCATCAAGTTGTCCAAATTTACTTTCAAATGCATGGTATAAAGCTGTTGCAACTAAACCTTTTTTGGGTTTCTCAACCCAATCAGTGAAACTTTTCTTCGTCATTAGGCCAGAGTCTTCTAAGAAGAATTCTTCGTGTAGGGTTTTTTTGAATGCAACCCTATCTGCATCTTGCTGGAAAAGACCATGGATTCTCTCTTGAAGACCATGGTTGGCTAGTCTGGCAAAATAGTGACTCCATGCATGTTGTGGTACACCAAAGAAGAGCATTTTTTCAACATACAAGCAAATAAAAATAGAGACATTTTGACCATTAAATTGTTTTAATTCCCATCCAACTTCCTCTAGGGCCTTGATAATTGTGGAATCAATCTTCTCTTCATCTTGCATTTATTGTTGTTGTTGTAACATTTGGATTTGTTGTTGTTGAGTCTGCTGCAGTATGCCCACAAATTGTTGTATAGTATCTCCTGAAGAATCCCCCATCTTGGAGTTCTCTTACACCAACCTTCACGTTGGGTTCACCAATGTCTCAATGCATAGGGTTGAAGGTCACCATAGGAGTTTGGTAAGAGAAGAATGTATGGGGGTTCAAGAGCTTAGACTCCGGAGATGGTAGAGATAAGAGAAGGGTTAAAGGTTTCAAGATAAGTTCTTGAAGATAAGAGACATTTGGGTGAAGGTAGATTCAGGGAGAGGAGTAGACGAAAGAGAAGGAGTTTGAAGAAATTGAAGACATAGAAGAATACTCAAAAAAAGAATTAGAAAATATAGAAGAATACTAACAAAGATGAAGCCTGTCAATTTCTTTCAGTATTATGAGAAGATATACCTCTAATAGACAAAAATGTGTATAAAATAATACCTTCCTCTATGCTGCTCAGATCACCAATCTGATGCTTCCATTGGCTCTGAAAGGGGGTAAAATACTAGCACACCTAGCCAAAATTCTGCCAAATCACTCCTTCTTCATCTCCCCTTTCGGAGTGTTGTTCACTGCCTGAAAACAATGATCCCACGTCGCACGATTTTGTCAATCCCTCTTTTTATATAAAATCCTCTCAAATTGACTGAAAGCTACATGCTTTCTTTTACACGTCATCCTAATCTAGAAGTTGTCTATAGTTTTATGGATTTTTACAAGAGATAATATCTAGAATATAAAAAAATGGCTAAAAATATTTTGAACCATGGATACTAACACTAATGCCTAAAGTGGCATTGGCTCTCTAAATCTAAAAGGAAGTCACACTCTAGATTTTTTTACATGGTGTGTGCGTAGCGACATGACAACGGTTCAAAAGTTATGGTTATTTAGTGATAGATGGTCACTGTAGAGAGCACCCAGACAGGTTGAAAGGGTACACTATTTTGATTTGAAGAAACTATATACCTCTTCTAAACTTGTAACTTCAGTAAATGTGGTATATCTACGTGTTATTATCTTTGTTTGGAGCTATCAAGCACTTAGATTGGAGAAGTACAGCTCTAGTACTTGACTAGGAAGTCTTGAGTTACTACAATTTTCATGATGGCAAGGAATAAGAAGAAGGAGCATGTATTGGAGCACATTAATGAGGGCTTTGAAGATTACAATGCTGAAGAAAATCTTACCATAAGGGCCACAAATCAGGGACAAAATTTTATGGGCAATAGTACAACTAATGAAGTGATCCAATGGCCAAGGGTTCCTCAGATCATGACAATGATCCTAGAACTGAAGTAAATTTTCTCATGACTCCAATGATTTCCAGTAGCTATCAAAGCAAGTTGGTAATATGAATGAAGGTCTAATCCAACTTACCCATTCACATATGGAGCAACAAAACCATAGGTTGGATGCCAAATTTGAACAGCTGGTTACAATATTCAACAACTTAGGTAACAAAATGCAAAGCAATCCACCTTCCCATACTGAAGATGTACTTATTACTCATGGCAATGTGAGGTTCACATCAGTTGACCAGCATATACCATCCACTGAACATGGAGCACCTTCTAAGGTGAATAAAATAGTTTAGTCTCATACCAACTCTTGGAATACAAATAGGCCAAACTTCACTCATTCAAGAGATAAGTGACATCAAGATTATTCCTTGCATGATGACATAAATGAGTTTGTACATGGATGTCATCCCTTCTATAAGGAGTTCAGTTCTCAACATACTCAAGCTCATAATGTAAGAGATTATCAAGGGTAGTACGCACATGATAAAGCAAGGAATGGAGACAATTTCTAGCATGCTAAAGATCATGATGATAGGTTTCCACATGGGATATCCACTCATAATCAACAATCACATGCGAACTCATTTTTTGGTTGTCAGTCTCTTGGAAATAATTGAAATGGGCAGGATTCATTTACTCCTAATCATGGTGGATAGCAAGCAATGAGTGATCATTTTAATAGGCAATAGTCTTTTGGATATACCAATCATAATGGGAAGCACTATCATTATGACAAGGAATACAAGGACAAGATCAACATATCCAATTTCAAAGGAGATAACCCTTCAACCGAACTTGAGGAATGGATCAACAAAATTTCAATCTCTACCCACACAATGATCAAGCAAAGATTTGTTATGAAGCCCTATACCTAGAGGGATATTCGTATATGTGGTGGAGATACATGAGCAAGATTGGGGAGAATTTTCAGTCTTAGGAGGACTTTAAATTAGCCATGACTCAAGTGTTTGTATCACCAATGGAGAAGGAAAGGCTTGAAAGGAAATGGTATAATCTTAGGCAAAGGGGTTCTACCATGAGGGAGTATTCCAAAAAAATCTTAAACATTTCCATGTATGTGTGAGTGGTGGATTTTGCCCGGAAAACATGCTCACAATTTGCCAAAAAATCCAAATTTCAAGGGAAAAATAGACTTTGTCGGAGGCAGCTGCTGCAATTAGTTCGATTTTAAGTGGCAAGTCAGAGTTGGGTTCCTAAAGTATTTTAAAGATACACCAACTAGCCGTTTTTGATCTCTCATAATTTTTCCATCTACCGGATTGGATCCTCAGAAGTGCCAAGTAGTGCGGGACCTCAAGACGGTCAAGTAGAAATTTACAGATTCAAAATTCGATGTTGTACACAAGAATGGTGGTGCCCGAAGTGGAGGACCAAAAGAGGGCCAAGTCTAAAGAAGACTTAAGGTACAAAGGGTTGTGACCCTTGGGGGCTCCCCTTGGGGCCCCCCAAAAAATTTGATTTGGTGGAGGGGGCACCATTTTTTTGGGCACAAAAAGAAATGGGGCCGCCATTGATAGGCGAGGATGATTTGAGGGAGAGGAGGACTATAGGCATTTTGGAGCCTCAATGTACTGCATGAAACCGATGTTATAAGCCTAATGCTTGAGGCCTACGCCTTCCATTTCCACTCTCCACTCCTCCAATGGCTGTCCAAATAAAAAAAGCTAGATCTAGTCTTTCTCTCTCCGCCCTCTCTCTCCCCTCTATGGGTAGTTCATGTGCATTACCTTGAAGGAAGAATCGGGAAGGAGATTGAAGTAAAGGATGGTGGAGATTAATGGAGATGCTCAAGCTTGATATGCAACATGGATTTGAGAGCAATGGAGGCTCCATCTGCTAGTCACACAGTCATTTAATGCATCTTGGGTTTCGTAGAAACACGGTATGACTATTTTTTAATGAAGGAAATGAAGCTTTTTGATATTTTATGATGGAAATGATGTTCTCAAGTGATGAAAAATTGTTTGAGTGCTGGTTGCATCATGTTTAATTGCTCTCTATCAGAAAATTCTGATTTCTTAATGATTTACATGTGCTATTTAAATCCCGCGAAACTCAAAATGTGGTTTTTAAGGGTAAAATGATGGTTTTGTCGTTTCGGGTGGGTGAAATGTGTTCCTATGGGGAAAAATGGAAACTAAAATTAAATTTTAGTATGTTGAAATGATTGGCATAAGAAAAATCAGAAAATAATAGTGATTATTCTCAAATAAATACTAAAAAATAAGGAACAATAGGGAAAAAATAGAAATACATCTCATAAAAATAAGGAAAAAGACAATGAGCATTTGTAAATGTTTGGTAGTGGTGGAGCATGAGGTTTAGCCTTAATTTGCCCTATCTCTTTGTCAAATTTTGTGATTTATCACTTTCCATACATGAAAACATGACAAAATGAACCCCTGCACCTATGCAACGAAAACAATATCTAAAAGTAGGAGGTGGGTTGTTTGAATGATGATGCAATTTAGGTGATGTTTATTGCTGATTTGGATGATGCATATCATGATATAGGGTTCATTGTTTTTTAATTAAGAGGATAGTAGCATAAGCATTGTATCGGTGCTATCCTTACATCGCCGCAATGAGTTAGTAAATGAGCATTGGAAAGCCTAGTTGTGCACAATACATTTCTGATTGAAAATTATGTATGAGCACATTAGGATCATCTACTTTTGTATGTACATATCAACCATGGTATCAGAATGCAAAGAACTGGATGCATTGCACCTATTTTCCATTACGATGACCTACGCTTGAGTATGTGAGACAACCTAATGTGTAGGCTAGTCGATCAATTTTTGGGAATTGTTTGATAAGGACACATGGTATCTCCTGGAATATGTTCAAAATGAAAGAGTGGAGTTTGTATCATGTGTACTTTATGTTGAAGTGATGCATCTTGGGCCCAATCCTCGAGGTGTAGAAGAGTCACAGTGGAGCCGCGATAGTTAGTCAAGAGGTGCTTCCCTATGTTTGTGCTATGAGGTATCATGCCTATATGTTATGGGATCTCCCTCTGAGAAGAAGGGAGTGATGGAACCTAAAATGGACTGGCACTGGCTATGGCAGTAGCTGAACCTTATCCACACAACTGACAACCCCACCACATGGCCTTACGGGCCAGGAGCGTCTAAGACTCACTCTACACTAAATGCTAATGTTGATTCTACGTTTGTATTAGGCCATAGTCCAACATTTACCATCCCTTCTCCTCAGAGGGAGATCCCATAACATATAGGCATAATACCTCGTAGCACAAACATAAGGAAGCACCTCTTGACTGACTGATGCGGCTCCACTGTGACTCTCCTACACCTCAGGGATTGGCCCCAAGATGCATCACTCTAACATGAAATACACACGATACAAGCTCCACTCTTTCATTTTGAACATATTCCATGAAATACCATGTGTCCTTATCAAAAATAATTTCCAAAAGACCGATGGACTAGCCTATAGATTAGGTTGTCTTCCATACTCAAGCATAGGTCATTATGCCGGAATACAGGTGCTATGCATCCAGTTCTTTGTATTCTGATACCATGGTTGATATGCATATGCAAAAGTGGATGATCATAATGTGCTCAAACATAATTTTCAATCAAAAACATGTCATGCACAACCAGGCTTTCCAATGCTCATTCACTAACTCGTTGCGATAATGTAAGGATAGCACCGAGACAATGCTCATACTACTATCCTCTTAATTAAAATACAACGAACTCTATGTCATGATATGCATTAGCAAAATAAGCAATAAACAACCCCCCAAGATGCATCATTCAAACACCCCATCCCCTATGTTTAGGTAGTGCTTCCGTTGCATAGGTGTAGGGGTTCATTTTGTCATGTTTTAATGTTCACCACTACCATACATTCACAAACACTCATTATATTTTTTCTTATTTTTATGAAGCGTATTTCTATTTTTTCCCTATTTTCTCTTAATTTTTAACATTTATTTGACAATAATCACTATTATTTTCTGATTTTTTCATGCCAACCATTCCAACATACTAAAATTTAATTTTATTTTTCATTTTCTCCCATAGGAACACATTTCACCCACTCAAAACGACAAAACCATCATTTTACCCTTAAAAACTGTATTTCAGGCTTTGTGGGATTTAAATAGCGTATGTAAATCATTATGAAATTATAATTTTTTTATAGACAGCAATTAAACATGATGCAACTAGCACTCAAACAATTTTTCATTGCATAAGAACATCATTTCCATCATAAAATATAAAAACCCCTTCATTTTCTTCATAAAAAAAGTCATACTATGTTTCTATGAAACGTGAGATGCACTAAATGATTGTATGATTAGCGGACGGAGTCTCCATTTCTCTCAATTCCATACTACACATCAATCTTCAGCATCTCCATTAATATTCATCATCATTTGCTTCAATCTTCTTCCCGATTCCTCCTTCAAAGTAGTGCACATGAACAGCCCATAGAGGGGAGAGAGAGGGAGGAGAGAGAAATACTAGAATAGGATCTCTTCATCTAGGCAGCCATGGGCAAAGAATGGTGATGAAGAGCATAGGAAGAATGTTGATAAGGGATGCGATTGGTGGGGTGGATTGTATTGTACCTCCATAGCCGCCCTCTCCCTAAAAAATCGGCGCCTACAAAGACATTGCCCTTTTTTTCCTTCCTCACAAAAAAACAACGCCCCCCCCCCCCCCCCAATTCATCAAATTTTGGGGGTGGAGACCCACACCTCCCCTTGGCCTTACAAGTCTTTTTACACTTAAGTTCACGTTGGGCCTTAGCCTCTGGGCACTCCTGTCTCGGCCTCTGAATCGGCTTCTGAAAAATTATGAGTGTCTGTCTCGAGGTCCCACACTACCTGGCTCTTCTTGAAGTCTCATTTAACATCCCGAGAAATTACAAAAATTTCCCAACCGTCGCTTGGTGGGTCTTTAAAGCACTTTTGGAGCCCGTTTGACTGCTTGCTACTTAAAATCGACTCGAGTGCCTATGCTGCCTTCGACGAAGTCTATTTTTCCCTTGAAATTCAGATTTTTTGGCTATTTTTATGCATTTCTTAGAGTCAAAAATTAGCTCGCAGGGAGGGTACACATTGGACTATGTCCTAATACAAACGCAGAATCGACATTAGCATTTAGTGTAGAGTGAGTCTCAGACGCTCCTAGGCTGCAAGGCCGTGTGGTGGGGTTTTTTCGACCCATTTTAGGTCCCATCAGTGATGCGTTTGCTAGGAGCCGGCAATAAGTGGTGGTTTCGAATCAAGGGTTTCTAGGGACCAAATAGTTGGTTTATGTCCTCTGATAAGAACTGTCAAGCCAAAATACAAAAAGAGGAACATGCTAAGAGGGCTAGATGGTGGTTAGAGATTTTAAGGCGTTATTCTCCTCAAAAGAGCAGCTCGCTACGTATAAGCCGCAGTGGTTCTAATAACCTAAGTGTTATAATCAACCCTTTGAGTGCACGAGGAAGTCTTAGTACTTCCCCTCTTCCAATCAATCAACCCACTTCAAGGTGGGGATGCAGTTTTACCTACACAAACTCCTGTTGTCAATCCAGTTGTAGCCATGGAACAACCCATTGCAATTTTAGCAGGGATACCGGATTTACCGACGTTAGGAGCACCTTTGTCAATTTTCCATGGGTTAGTAGAAGAAGATGAGAAACTCCATATTAAGGAGTTTCAAACACTCATGTTCAACTATCAAATCCAAGACGAAGGGCATCTAATGATGTTCTTCAATATAACATTAAAAGGAAGGGCAGTAGTATGGTATCACGGTCTAGAGGCTGGAACCATAACTAACATTGACCAATTCTTCACGGCCTTCCATAGAGAGTTTTCCCCTGAGAGGGGTGCATAGTATTGGTTGCGTGTCTTGAATGTAACACGCCAAGAGCCAAATGAGAATGTCCAGGTCTATGCCAAGAAACTAAAGCAAGTTCTTCACAAACTTAATACTTATATCCCCATTCCACCGACTGTACAATTATAATATTTCCTACATGGATTAGATTTCAACATCTAGGTGCTGCTTAGTAGTGTTGTTTTGGCTGACATTGACACTGCTATTGCCCAAGCAGAAGGAGTAGAGTCACTCTTGCAAGTGGCTTATGCAGCAAGGATGAATTGGAATGGTAATAATTTGGTACTAACCAACGGGAATCAAGGGGACCCCATGTCAAATGCGAATGGAAGAGGAAGTATGATGCCAAATATGCCTATGTTACCAACCCCTCATAGTCTGACTATGCGTATGGCTAGCCAGAAGGGCCCACTAAATGGTAGAGGCCAAGCAACGAATCCTAATGTGTTGAGATAACAAGCTCAACACATGCGAACATTAATGATGGACCACTTGGTTAGATGGGTCCACACATCTACACTTAGAACATTAGTGGTCATTATGACTCTCACATGGCCACTGACTCATTACTTATTATATTCAAGTTATTACACCTATTTACAGCTGACATAGTTATAGCACCAATCGACTAGTGTAGTCGGTTATGCATTGTTTGACTTAGTAGGCCACTTTCCTCTATGTTGTATCTTATCTATACTTTGTGTACATTGAAAAGTGTGTGGAAGAAGAAGAAGAAACCAGCAAGAAAACGTTTTGGCCTCCATCTCTCTTCTTGTCTCTTGAGTGAGCTTCTCCTTGTGCATTCTGTATGTGTTCGGCACAGCATCTTGAGCAAGTCCCACCACCATGTGATTCGTGACATAATGTTGTCCCAGTAGGTCAACGGCAAATTCCTAATCAAGTGATTAGGCTGATGGGATGACAAATTGACGATCACAGCCATGAGTCTAATGCCTCTAATGTCCTTGGCAAAGTTAAGGACATGATGAAGCACTACATCGATATGATTAATGAACAGTATATAGACAAATAACTGTGGATGTCAATTTCCTTAAGAAGCAACAGAATTTGATAGGGAGTCGATGCCCTGAAGAGGGTGCCCCCTCAAGATTCAGATGTAAGTGGTGTGATGGCCAACATTTTCCTAGGAGTTGTGCAAATGTCAAATGCAATATTTGCAAAAAAACTAGCCACTTAGCTTCTACCTACTGGAGTAAGATCAGTTCCCTCCAACAAGGAAGTAAACAACTAGGTCTAGTTAATCATCATGCACAAGGGAATAATCTTCAATAAGATGAGCGACCAAGACAAATACTGCAATGAGGAAAGGTTATTGTAGAGGATTTACCTCATGGCAGTGGAGTCAGCCTTATTGAGGCCGTACGTGTCAATGACACTGAAACTTCTAATCTATAAGCCGTAACATGAGGTCAAAAGACTAAAGAGGATGACAAAGGAACTTAAAACCTGCTAAGGGAAACTCTAAGCAAGATGCTAGGGGAAAGGAAGTCCTGAATCCTTATATGGAAGGTGGACCTCTTAGGCCTATTGATAGTAAAGTTGATCACGAGAAGGATAAAGAATTGCCAAGAAAGAAGACAAAATTTTTTTAAAATGCACCAAAGCTGGTCCAAAGACCAAAGGAGAGAATGGATTGGCAAGAGAAGATAACTTTGGCTAACTAATTTAGCAATTTCTCTTTGCAAAGTTAAACCAGACGTGAATCTCTTTCAATTGATGTAACTGTCTCTAGGAGTACGCAAGGAATTCAAGAAAATCCTATGTATTGGGTATATTGTAGAACCTTCGGGGATAGTATGAGTTGGAGAAGATTGGTTTGATCTGTTGAGATTACAAGCTCAACACATGCCAACATTAATGATCGACCGCCTGATTAGATGGGTCCGCACGTCTACACTTAGCACGTCAGTGGTCATTATGACTCTCACATGGCCACTGACTCATTACTTATTATATTCAGGTTGTTACACATATTTATAGCTGGCATAATTATAGCGCCAGTGGACTAGTGTAGTTAGTTATGCATTGTTTGACAATAGGCCACTTTCCTTTATTTTGTATCTTATCTATACTTTGTGTACATTGTAAAGTGTGTGGAAGAAGTAGAAGAAACCAGCAAGAAAATGTTTTGGCCTCCATCTCTCTTCTTGTCTCTTGAGTGAGCTTCTCCTTGTGCATTCTGTGTGTATTTGGCGCAGCATCTTGAGCAAATCCCCCACCACGCGATTCTTGACATGATCATGCTGAAAAGCATTGCCCTAGGGTTTCAACATACGTGGATGGAATATTAGTAGAGCATGCTATCATGGACATTGGATCCTCTGTCAATATAATGAGTTCAGACTTGATGGAGAGGCTAGGTCTTGAAATTTAAAAAGACAGCTCCACACTTCTTAGGATGGCAGATGATAGTCTAAGGCAACCACAAGGTCACATCACTAAAGTCCACGTTACCGTTGCAAGCATGGAATGCTATCTAGACTTTAGGGTGATAATGATGGGACCTAAAATGGGCTGGCACTGGCTATCGCACTAGCCAGACCTCATGCATACAACAGACAACCCCACCACACGGCCTCGCGGGCCAGGAGCGTCTGAAACTCACTTTTCACTAAATGCTTATGACAATTTTGCGTTTGTATCCAATATGTAGTCCAACGTTCACCTTCCCTTCTCCGCAGAGGGAGATCCCATAACATATGGGCATAATGCCTCGTAATACACACATAGGCAAGCACCTCTCGGCAAAGTGCCGCGGCTTCATTGCG
The DNA here is from genome assembly GCF_053477565.2 of Lygodium microphyllum. Taxonomy (NCBI): domain Eukaryota; kingdom Viridiplantae; phylum Streptophyta; class Polypodiopsida; order Schizaeales; family Lygodiaceae; genus Lygodium; species Lygodium microphyllum. The sequence goes on from NC_141164.1 coordinate 93,227,111, forward strand.
ACTCTCCTACACCTCGAGGATTGGCCCCAAGATGCGTCGCTCCAACATATATAACATAACGCACAAAATCTTTCATAATTCAGCATTCCAGGAGATTTTTGATTTGCCTCACAAAAATTTTCCCAATGGAAGCACCCGTCTAAACCTACAGCAGCTTAGGTTTCCTATCCTCTCAGCGTTGGTCAATGTTTATCAAACAAGTGCAATGCATTCTAGAAGGTACCACATGAAATGCTTGATGCAAGGTATATGACAATTGTGCACAACCATTTTATGATTAAAAAACCAGCCATATGAGGTGTGGAAAACAGCCCTTTCATGAATTTTAACTAAGCGTTACGTGCTGCACTGCTTTAGGGACTAGCATCGAAACTTCCATGCTACTAGTTGCCTATATCTAATTATGGAACGATCTCTAAATGCTATGCAGAAAGAGGGAAGTCAAAATTTGTATCTTTTCAACAATTATATCGTCGCACAAACTTCATCCCCCCCTCACCGTTTAGGTGTTGCTGCGGTGCATAGGTGTAAATGGTTGTTTTGTATCATTTTTGTATGTAAAAAGCAATAAACACGTACTATAACACAAAGGACGAGCCAAACTGAGGCTTAACCTCATGCTTTAACCTTTCCAAACATTCACGCACATAAATCTTATTTTTTCACATTTTTTTAGCGCGAAAATCCCAATTTCTTTATTTTTTCTATTTATTATTCATGAAAAATAGGTATTTTCTGGTATATTTGTGTTGTCTTATTATTTTGATTGAAACTTAAAATTTTCTCTGATTTTATCCCATTTCCACTCCTTTCTCCCAACTCAAAATCGAAAAAAACCACTAATTTCCATTAAAAATGACATTTTACGGGTTTTAAAGAATTAATAACGACTCTAAATCATTACAGGTTCTGCATTTTTGTAGTTACAACCCTCAAACATGATGCAAACAAGGTCCAAATAAAAAATCATCGCATATGAACAACATTTGGACCATGAAACAACAAAAACAATCAAATTTCTTTGTAAAATTGAAGCATACCGCATGTCTTGCATGTTGCGGGTTTTTTAATAATTATTCTAGGCATCCCATGGACCGACCAACAACCATTCTTCAGTGTTGAACCTCTTTCCTCAGCCTCCTCTTCATCTTGATTTCTTGCACATGAATTGCCTCTATGGAGGAGAGAGAAAGACTGGTTTTTTATCTCTTGACTCAATGCATCATTCCTCGATCCGTTTATGGTGATGGAGGGCAAAGGATAGAAGCATCTCAGGGCTAGGAGCATTCCTCCTGCCTCAACCGGTCAGAAAATCATGATGATGGGGGGAAAAATGGGGCGCCAAAAACCGACGCCCCCCCCTCCCCATCGTTTCATTTCTGGCTATTTGCCTCATAAGCTCTTTGTTAAGAGTTGTTAAACTCTTAATCAACTTATCTAGTTCATGCCTTTTGCATTCACACTTTTGACAAGTGGATTTTTCACATTTGAGGGGGCAAATGACATCGTATTCGAGATCCGTTGATGGAACCTAGAACGGGCCGGCACTGGGTCGTGCACTAGCCGAACCTCTATCTCACGCGCTCAACAACCCCACGGCCTCGCGGCCAGGAGCATTGATGACACATACATTGCCTTCCTAGACATCTTGCGTTTGTATTACGTCGTTTGTAGTCCACTCTTCTCTCACCCACTACTCCTCAGAGGGAGTCCCTTACACATTGCCTAATGGCACGAAGCACAAACATAGGGGGTCCTCCAACGATTGAGTGCCGCCACCCCTCTGCGACTCTCCTACACCTTGGGGATTGGCCCCTCGATGCGTCGCTCAACATATAAACATTTCGTACAAAATCCACTCAAGGTACCATTTAATCGTATACAGGAATGTACCATTGTCCTTACTTCTCTTTCCCCTAGACCCCACGACTAGCCTATGGCTTAGGGTGTCCTGTCTCTCACTCAACGTGGGTCAAGGTCCTAATGAAAGGAGCCAAGTGCTCAAACAATTATGAAATCAATATTGTGCACATGTGGAAATATCCTTTCAATGATTTTCAACTATCGTTCTTATGCGGCGTTGGATGAACCTAGCACCAAGGAAACCCTCGTGCTACTAGGCCCTTATTTTATAATTATTCACCGACCTATATGGCATGCAAACAAAAAAAAAACAATCTTTTCATCATTTTACTCCACATTTAGACACATTTTAACCACTCTACCCTCCCATCGATCAAATGTTGCATTGTTGTATAGATTTATAGGGCATTTTGCCATCATTTTATGTGTAAAAAACGGAAAAAGACGCATTAGAACAAGAAGGTGGGGCTGAACTGAGGCAAATCCTCATGCTTCAGTCCCCACAAACATTCACAAACATTGTTCTTAATTTTCATTAATTTTCCCTACCCAAAATGCATTTTTTCCCTATTTTTAGTGTTTTTTCTCTATTTTCATTGTATTTTCCTCTATTTTTTGCATTATTTAATTACTGAAAATTCAAAATAGGTTATGGGCTATGGCCCTTAGTTCCTTCTTGCAGCAAAAATGAAAATTTAATTGATGTTCCTATTTATTCTTCCATTTTTATGCCCAAAAACATCATTTTCTCTTGATTTTCCATATTTTACATGTTTTAGTGTATTATTTTGAGTCACAAGATGCATGTTTTTCTGATTTTCTGATTATGATCAACAAGTACTCATGGAAAATAGCAACATAAACAATTTTTAGTCCACATGAACAACATTTTATCAATCAAAAGCCATGAAATCTCAAATTTCCTTTGAAAAATTTGAATTACCGCTTATTTGCGTGTTTCGGGTTTCATGTTCATGGCTGCAAATCTGAAAATCAGCAGCACTTCATGCTCATGACGATCACAAGTCACCATTTCCAGCCCGTGGAGCAATCCGATCGATGCCGGACAAGCCTCCATCACTCTTTCTTCTTCCTTTCTCTTCCCACATGAATTCCCCCTTAGAAGAGAGAGAGGGAAGAGAGAGAAAGACTAGATTTCTATCTCAGCATTCAGGCCATCAATTGAGGAGCGAAGGGCGGTGATAGAGTCAGCATTCAGGAGGGAAGCAAGGGCCAATACCTGTTGGGTAGGTTGTTCACAAGCAGGAGATTGCATCATCAAGATCTAGGCGCAAAAATCGGCGCCTGCTATCCACGTTTTTCCATCTTCTCTCTCTCCAAGATTTCATGCTATCTTTTATGTTGCATAAAATTTCTTGGCTCCCAAAGATCATGCCCACTTTGGCCAAAAATAAGTCCACCTCTTCGCATCTTGACCGTTTCCTTGGCCATTTTCCCGTCCGGACTCGAAATTGAGCTCTGAAAAATCCTGGGCGTCCGGCTTAGCATCCCGCATTGGCCAGTAGCTCATGTCAACCCGCACGACTATCTGAAAAATTATGAAAAATCAACAAGTGTCGCTCGGGCACCTTTAAAGCACTTTGGTGCTTAAAATCGTCCTAGGTCCAGCCGCCGCCTTTGACGTTGAATATTTTTCCCTTGATATTCATAATTTTTAGCTATTTTTAAGAACTTTCCGGCACCAAAATTCCACTCTCATTGGCGACCACGGGATAGGGCGACTCAGCCCGTCGAATCCACGAACATATCTGCACATAAACAACCAAAGAAGCATCAAACTGATACAAAACAAATATATAATAAAACTCAGTACAATGCTCACCCTACCCCTGGATAGAACCAAGGCATGACATCCACAAGGAGTAGGCCTAGCATCATCTAATAGAAGATCCGAAGCGAGTGACTGACCACCTACTCCAACACAGCCAAACTAAAAAACCTATCAAAGAGGTTGCCCTAAGTGGTGGTCTGAACTACCTACCAACTAAGGACAACACAACTAGGAGCTCCTACAAGGCGAGGACTCCTATAGCCTGATCAAGGAGTATTCTCTTTCAGTACATGTCTTCTTTTAGGGTTTTTATGTCATTAACATACTTGGGTATGTAAAAAGGAGAGAGCTGAGCGTAGTTACCCAAGGAGAACATGGCATCGGTCTCAAGACCTGTCTCGGCACCCAAGAACCTACCAAGCCCTCGCAAGGCGACACTTAATCCTTTTCTAACGCTCACTTTTATTTTCGCTCCAACCTTCCTTGTTTTGTCTTTTTTTTTTCCAGCAAGAAGCCACCCCTAGGAAAACAAGGTAACAGCCCCGGGTCTGATTCGTCCCTAGGAACCTACCAGGCCTTCGCAAGGCAATGATCAACTGCTTATATATTTACATTCCTTTTCTTTTCTTTGATAGGGGTTAGAACCCCTTTTTACACACCTTCGTATTTATATTCATCTTGTAGGATGTTCAGGGTTTCTTGGCATAATCAGTATAATCTTCTGGCAAGCTTCTCTAACTGCCTCACTACTAACAAGAACTCCTAGAACGGCTGCCTAGCAGGCTAGCAGAACAGGGCCACTAGGACTTCCTTCTAAAACAGGTCTTTCAATGCCTGACAATGTCTTTATAGGAGGCAATGACTACTCCGACCTCCCTCAAATATACTTAGCCTTGTCAAGATTGTGGGAGAGAAGGAAGGAGTCTCGCTTGAAGCTTTCTTGCTTGCACAATGGGGGAAGACACACAAGGGTGGAGGCTGAAAACAGTTTTCCTCTTCTTAGTTGTGTAAGCCAAAAAGAACTCAAGTACAAAGAAATAGAAGAACCCTCTATATGGGTCTCAAACCAAACTCAACTAACTAAGGTGGCATACTAACTGAGCCACGAACTAGAGGAGATAAGGATAGCTATCATGTAGCTATTATTCATGGGCGGTGTACCAACCGCGTCTGCAACTGACAAGTCGGTGACATAAATACACAACGGTCACCCTGGAGTATCACGAGTGGAGCTCGATATCTCAACAAGCCTAAACCTGGGACTTCATGCCTTCGTTGCCGGTCCCCAACAAAAATGTATCCCCTCGACAAGTACAAATACACATATAACAGGAAAGAACGGTACTCGTAAAGGAGAGGTATCACCTGGATTGGCCACAAGAAGCTTCCATCGCAGCAAAGGCTCCGCCAAGCTCCACCAAATTCCACGAACCACGAAACTTGTCCAGCACAACACTTAAAACAAAAACCCAATTAAACGCACCCGCACTAGACAGGGAAAATTGCCTTCTTGGCCTAATGAAATAAAACATGACTTCGCATAACATCCTCCTGGAAACAACTATGATAGACATCAAAGCATACCATTCCCAGGGGAACAGAGGCTCGTAGCCCTAAACTAGGTGCATTAAATTATGACCCATCCCTCCTGCGTATATCGCAAGAGGTGTTCGCATCACATGTCGTCTAATCAGTCTGTGGGTCCAAGATAATAAAGGCAGATGAGTCTCGCCCACCCTCTGCATCACCCAGATCAACCATCGTCTACCAAAGAGGGCATGTTCAGAAAGCATACCCCACAAACGACCAGGTCCTATCTCACCATCAATAGATATATCGGGACAAGGGCTACAATTAAAGAAGAGGTCTTCTTCATACGCAAGGTTAGCCAATGAATCGGCAAACTGATTCCAATTTCGTGGAACCAGCTGAAAAGGCACTCTATCAAATTCATCTAGCAGGGCTATGGCAGTATGATGGTACATACAAAGGATGGGGTTTCGTACCATGTACGTCCCATTGAGTTGATTTAAAACCAACTGAGAGTCCCCTTTCACCAACAACTGTCGGATATCACCCTTCTTTGCAATATTCAAACCCATAATCAGGGCTTTGTATTCTGCCATGTTATTGGTAAAATTCACCCCGAGATAAGCAGCTAACTTCATGACAATGTGTCGTCGGGGGTCTCGGATGACAACTCCTACACTTCCTTTTTTGCATGCACCCCTGGACGCCCCATCAAAGTACAAGGTGTATGTCCATAAAGGGTTTACATATCCCGCCATCCGGAACTCTACTCGTAATTATGGTAATCGAAATTCAGCATACTCAACGGGTGGACTTAGGCTCCATCCCTCCATCCTCATTGAATTCAATAGGGATGCTCGTCAAAATTTGTAGGTAGTGATGGCAGAAGACCTTAATCTCCCAAATAAATGTCCCGCCTTCTTGCTCAGTCACCTTATATCCTTTGCTCCACCAAATGAGCTTTCCCTGATGATACCTCTGTTCTAAATATGGGTGTTCTAAATAAGGGATCAGACGACCCATCAACCTCTATCACGATTTCCTTGCAGATGTTTGATTGATCTCGCCTAGACCTGCAAGGCAGACATAGCATTAGTGCAATCAGAAATAATAAGGTTTAATCTTATTAAGATTAACCTTATTTTTAAATTCTATCCCCTTAAGGTCAGCTAACAAGACTGTGGACTTATTCTTTCCTATTCTCACGATCCTATAGGGCCCGTCCCATTTGGGCTCTAGCTTGCCTGGAAATAATTCACGTCGTGCATCATAATACAGAACAGGCTGTCCTTTCTTGAAGGTGTATTTCTTGGCTTTGAGGTCATGTAGCTGCTTCGTTCGGTGTTTCGCCACTTCTTGCTGCAATAAGCTCTACAGCTTAAGCTCATCTAAATGTGCCAGTGTCGTCAAGCGCTCAAAAAGTGCGTCTTCATCACTCAAAGAATGATTGATGGCAAACCGAATAGTCGGCAGCTCAATCTCTAAAGGCAAGACACACTCCTCCCCATATACTAACTTGAACGGGGTATGGCCAGTGGCTCGTTTGAAGGTCGTATTATAGGCCCACACTACCACGTATAACTTTTTATCCCAATCCCGTTTCTTTTCCGACACAATTTTGGACAGAATGCCCACAAGCTGCTTGTTGGTGCTTTCAACTTGCCCATTGGCTTGCGGGTTATATGGGGTTGTCTTGTTATGCTTGATTTGCTACGTCTCTGTCAAGCTTTTGATCACCTTATTCAGGAAATGGGTTCCGCGGTCCGACACTAATTCTTTCGGCGGACCAGAACAACATATTATCTGCTCTAAAAGGAAACTAGCAGTTTCTTTAGCATCATCTTTCCTTGTTGCACGTGCTTCTGACCACTTTGTGAAGTAGTCAGTTGCTACAATGATGTACCTCTTTTGCGTAGTCGACGACGGAGTAATAGGACCCACAAAGTCTATTCCCCACTTCTCGAATGGAAGTATCGCCATAATAGGGGTAAGTGGTCGTTTCCTATTCTCTCGACTATCATGTCGTTGACAAATATCGCATCTCTTAACATACGCAAACGCATCCTGGAAGATGGCAGGCCACCAATAACTTGCTCTTAAAGCCTTTTGTGCTGTAAGTCGTCCAGCAAAATGGCCTCCGCAAGCAGAATCATGGCATTCTTCCAAAATGAATGGCACCTCGTCAGGCATCACACATCGTCAATAGATGTCATCAACCCCTTGCCGATATAATGTACCTGCGATCAAGGCAAACTTTAACGCTTGATGCTTAATTTTCCTTCTCTCAGTTTTAGATAATTCGGATCCCGCCTCTCCCGTTGATAAATAATGCGTTATTGCAGCATACCAGGAGGGAATAGATGCCGTATCTATTTTAAATAACAACTCCATGTCACTACCTTCAGCCACAGATTCTTTCGACTCCCCAAAGTCCACAAGACATTCCACGATGCCTTGCAACCTTGGTGGCTTACTACGGATTTCATAATCAAATTCCTGCAAAGTGATTAACCACTTCGCTAGACGATCAGGCGGCTGTAGCTTATTCATCAATAATCGAAGTCCCTCCGCCTTCGTATAAAGCACGACTTTCTCATAGAGAATATAATGCCTGAATTTCTTGGTCCCAAAGACCATCGCTAGACACAACTTCTCCATGTAGGTATAATTGATCTCTGAAATGCCCAATTTCCGACTAGCAAAAGCTATCAAATGATACCACTTCTCTTCCCAAATTTGGGCTAAACAGCACAGCTGATACTATACATGGTGGCTGCTGAGAATATATAGAACACCTCACCTCTTTTAGGTGCTTTTAAAACGGGAGCTTTTGCTAGCTCTTGTTTCACATCCTCGAATGCTACCTTACAAGGGTCACCCCATTCAAACAAACAGCTAAAGGACAATAAATTTGTAAGCGGCAACGTTCTTTCTGCCAAGGCGTTTATGAATCTACGGTAATAACCAACCGAAGACAGAAAGCTATGAACTTCCTTCGGAGTGCGTGGTGGACCCATGGCAACTATAACTTTGACCTTCTCGGGGTCTGTCGCAATTCCTACCGAACTGACCACATGACCCAGCAATAGCCCATAAGGTACTCCAAAAACACACTTCCATGGGTTTAGGGTGATGCAAAATTGTCTACAGCGCTCAAAAAATTTTCTTAAAATGATCAACTGCCTTTCTCTCACGGTGGCAGCCCGTAAGTCATCAATAAACACCTTCAACTCTTCAAGGGATATGTCACCGAATGTCTTATCTGCTGTTCGTTGCCACGAACCAGGCGCATTGCATAAACCAAAGGCCATCACATGGTACGCAAAAGTAGCAAATATAGTAATAAAAGTTGTTTTCAACTTGTCCTCTTCTGCAATTGCCATTTGGTTGTATCCTGCAAAGTAATCCATAGAGGCCCAACGGATACATGCCTGTGACCTAAGTGCTTACCCCTCACTGCTCGCTCCACATTGAGCTAATAACAATGGAGGTCAATTGCTATCCTACCCTAGGGATATGATGCCAGGAGGCATATTCTATGGTGGATTCCGTAAGACCATGGTGGATTCCATGAGTTTTTATTCCACAATGGATTCTGTGAGGTTTTGCAGTGGATTCCGTAAAACAATATTTATTTGCTGGGGCTTGTACACAAGGTGGATTCCTTGTGTGAGAAGTTGATGGGGATGCATGTCCTTTTTGAGCATCATGTTAATTTAATGTGCATGTGGGTGGCTTCACAATGGGTGATTCTACAAATATATATTTAAAGTAATGAACGTTTATGAGTTTAGAGTGTACTCGTATTAAATTAAGGTTAGGACAGAGTTCCAACCTATTTATTTATTTTTTAGCTGAAGACTGCTAGGTATTCACTTTTGTAAGTTTAATTTTATTATTTTGTAACAATTGTGAATGCTTCACTTGATGTATAGAGTAGGCGGAGGTGGTGTTGGGAAGCACGGGTGATATCGTATATTCAAATTACTTAGAAGACATTATCATTTTTTATGGATGCTCATATTATCATTAAAGGCGTAGTGCTAATATTTATTTAGGCGCGCTTATTTATTGAAAATTTTGATAAATATTTATTATTTTGTATGCGCATAGATGCACGTTTTAAATATTTCATTATTGGATATTGTATTTGGGCACAGCCCAATTTTGGGGCTGCCCAACCACTTTATTCTTTATTTGGACAAAAGCAAACACAAAAGCTAAAGCATGCTTATTATAAAATTGGGCTATTTTTTGAGCTTTGAGATGAATAAATTTATAAATACATGCCTTGTGAAGTGCTCACACAAGGCATGGGGGGATATTGTACCCAATTTTTCTTTTTGCCTCATGTCGTGCAAATCTTCTTTCTTGTTTTTTGAGCTTAAGCTCTTTGTTCTTAGGGACCTTCCAGCACTCGCTACATACGCATCCAGCATCATATTTGTGCACCAAAGACCCACTGACTGCTTACTGTTCAAGTGTTTCAAGCAAGCACTAATAGCTACCTCTCACATAGCCGACTCGCTATCCCTCCCTACGAGTGTAGTGAGCTTACCTTGATGCCCGATTGAGTTACTTTCTCTCTGAAGCACTCCGATAGTTCCATGATTTGTGATGCAAGCTCAAGCTTCCTCAAGCCTCTTCCTCCATAGCCATGTGCAAGAGAAGAAGAAGAAGAAGAAGAAGAAGAAGAAGAAGAAGAAGAAGAAGAAGAAGAGAGGAGAAGGTGGAGAGCTTCACCTCCAAGATCCCTCACTCTCACAAGCTCACTCCCTCACACTCCCTCAAGCACTCACAAGGAAGCAAGCAAGAGAAAAGAAGGAAAGAAGGAGAAGACTCCACTTTGTCACACACCAAACAATGAGCTCTCATTCACTTTTTGAACTTTATATACAAAGCCCTAATTCCATTTGGGCGGTCATCCCCTTTTTACATGGTCGGCTAGCCTAGGCCCTTTTTCCATTTTCCTCCTATCTTCCTAGTTTCCCTCCTACTGCCCATCTACATTTACAATTTGCATGGCACTTTTAAAATAAATCAAGATGCACCTTGTGCTCTTTTGCAAAAGTATTGACTTGTGCTTTTTCTTGAGGACCTCTCCTTTATTTGGGACTTTTTCACACTTCTTGTGTTTCTCGATTTTTCTTGGCGTGCCTTTGTTCTCCATTCCGTTTTTACCTTGGCTTTGTCTTCTACTTTAGATTTTCTGAGTTTTTTACCTTGTTTGTTTGAGGGTTAACATTACCCCCCTCCTAGATGAGTGCCAATCCCATGGCACTTGTTGGGGAATGAGTCGAACTCTGTTGCTAGGGTGGCCAAGTAGATTTTTGAGTTTGGATACGAGTCGTGTTGGAGGGATTTATGGAACTGTAGGGCCCTTGAGTTGGAGATGATCCCTTGTCTTGGAGGGATTGATGGACCTGTTAGAGGAATTAGGGAATTAGAAGGACCTTGACTGGGTAGGGGCCCTGGTATTGGAGGGATTTTTGGAACTGAGAGGCCCTAGCATTGGATATGAACCTTGGTGTTGAAGGGACGTTGAGGGGCAGGTCCATCTTTGCAATTAAAAATGGTGTTAGATGGATCCACGCTTGGAGGATGGCTTGTGTACAAATTCTTCTTTGAAATTTAAGATGGCGTTAGACGGATTTGTCATTTAACTCTCTGTGGCCAAGCTTTCCTACACTGTTCCAAATGAGTTTCTTCATTCACTTTCTGAGCATGGCTATTGCATTCGGCCCTTGGTTTGGTGGGTCGGCAAGGTAGGATGTTTCACAAGATGGAGAGCACATTGCATGGATGATGGGGTTGTTGAAGCAAGTGGCAGGACCTTCTATTTTACTGGGAAAGGAAAAAAAGGTGCAGTTTGTGTGGGTGTGTGCCATTGTTGTGTGGTGCATTCTACGCATGCTAGTGGGATAGAGCTTAGGGTGACAGGTCTAACTAGAGGCAAGTGTTACCTCCTTGGGTGTGTCCTTCATTGATGTGCCACCCTAAGTAGGAAGTGGGGAATCGGAATGAGGCTAGGGGATTAGGGACGGAGCCAGTCGCGATCAGGGCCACTGGGAGCGCCTAACTTGAGTACCCCTAGGTGTAGTGGCTGTGGTGGATGTGCAACTTGTGGTGGATATGTTTGATTTCTCTCTTCTTCTTTTTTCCCCACTGATAATAATAATAGTAAAGTTACATAGTTGTGACAGAAGTTTAAATTTCATCATTGGAGTGAGATGGGGAAGGAGGCTTAATAGATTTATTAAGGAATTGGCGGCTTCGGAGATACTCCTTGAGGTTTAGGTGGACTTGAAGGGTTGTGGAGGAGTGGAATGGATGATTGCAGCGGGTGAAGCGGCTATCATTCATATCCTCTAGTAGAGCTAAGAAAAATGAAGGCAATAGAGTGGCATGCATAATTAGTCAGAGCCATCGCGCAACTATCTATAGTGTTAGGATCAAAATGGAGTACTGGGAGGCTGCATTCCTGCGGGGTGGGGTCTTGCCTAAGAATTATCCTAAGAAATCTAAGGTAATTACAAGTGGTAATAAAAGAGGGATCATGGCATGAGGATAATGTGCTAGTAAATTGGATTAGGGTACCATATAGGTTTTCTGATGTGAAGGTGAGGGCATTTTCATATGTAGTACAATGGGGATTATATATTACAGGGAATTTGTAGTGGCTATGGACACTGAGGTTGAAATCTACTCCGACCCTCCGAGGGTAGGGCATAAAGGTTTGGTCATTCCTCTCGAAGGATTGAGTGTTGCAAAAATCCACCCACGTGTCCAGGTTGGTGTCGCAGATTCCTCTTCTCTATGTAGGTTGGCATTCGTAGTCGGGCACAAACCTTGCCACTTCAAAAATTTTATCTTGCCAAAATTTGGCATCTTTAGTAGGCCATAAGGTGGGGTTCTACTCTCTCTCCTCTAGCCACCTCTATTTGAGTGTGTTGCTGATGTTAATCACCTCCTCCACCACCTTGATGGGTAACACTCTTTGCAGGGTGGTGGGGAATTGGAAGTTGAGGTCGAGGCCATCTCTTGCCTTTGCCAGATTATAAATCGGTGTGGAAACTTGCCGGGTCATCATCCTCGCTTGGTGGGATAGTTACTTGGGGCGCCCTTACTCCCTTGGTATTCCATTTTTTCCGTGTCTCCTCCACCATTCGCTTCCTTCTTTCTCTCAATGCCGCCTTTCTTTCTGTGGAGGTATCTACATGTTGTTGCTCTTAAGGCCTCGGGGAAGGATGTGGTGGGACAAGTTCATCTTCATATGGTCCCATTTTGAAGTTCACTTCCACCTCCCTTTGCCAGCTTTTGACTCTTGCTACTCCTCTTGGAGGAACCCGAGTGCATCCACGTCCTGCGAGGTTAGGCATGCCAATAGGAGATAATGGCATTGTTCATCCCAGCTTGGGCTTGCTCCCCTAGGTTGTTGATGGGACCTCAAATGGGCCGGCACTGGCTATGGCACTAGCCGGACCTCATGCTCATAACAGACAAACACACCCTCATGGCCTCACGGGCCAGGAGAGTCTATCTGCTACTAAAGGACTAAAGCCTAATCTATGCGTTTATAGTTTTGTAATCCAACGTTTCCCTTTCTATAAACTCCACATAGGGAGAACCCATTCATATTGGCAATAAATGCCATGATAATCACATACATGGGAGACAACCTCTCGGTGGAATCACCGCGGCCCCACTGTAGCTCTCCTACATTGCAGGGATTAGCCCCTTGATGTGCTGCTCAACATATAGAACAAACGAACAAACTCCACTCTTTCATTTCAAAAGTACTCCAGGAGATACCATGTGTCCTTACCAAATAATCCCACAAGAAACGAATGTCTATCCTATGTCTTAGGATACCTTTCCACACTCAAGCATTGGTCATTGTCATTGAAAACAGGTGCTATGCATCCAGGGTTTTTATTTTGACACCATGATTGACATGCACATGCAAAAGTGGATGATTCTAAAGTGCTCAAACATAATTTTAAATCAGAAACATGTGGTGCACAACCGGTCTTTCCAATGCATTTACTAACCTGTTGCAGCGATGTAAGGATAGCACCGAGACAACACTCATGCTACTATCCTCTTAATTAACATACCACGAACTCTATGTCATGATATGCATAAGCAATCAGCAATAATCAGCACGCAAATCACACCATTCAAACATCCCAACCCCCTACGTTTAGGTATTGCTTTCGTTGCATAGGTGTAGAAGTTCATTTTGTCATATTTTAATGTATGAAAAGCGGTAAATCACAAACTTTGACAAGGAGATGGGGCAAACTAAGGCTAAGCCTCATGCTTTGCCACTACCACACATCCACAAACAATCATTATGTTTTTCCTTATTTTTCCAAGACGTATTTCTATTTTTCCCCTTACTTTTTACATTTTCTTGATTTATTTGGCAATAAAATATGCTATTTTCTGATTTTCTTATTCCAATCACTTCATGATACTAGCATTCAATTTATCTTCCATTTTCCCCCCATGGGAACACCTTGTACCCACCCGAAACGGAAAAACTACAATTTTTCCGCTTAAAGATCACATTTGGGGTTTACGATAATTAAATAGAGCATGTAAATCATTGCAAAATAAAAAAAATTTGATACAGAGTAACTAATCATAATGCAACCAGCACACAAACAAATTTTCATCCAATAAGAACATAATTATCATCATAAACTATCAAAAATCCTTCATTTTCTTCATAAAAATGGTCATACCGTGTTTTTACGTAACCTGAGACGCTTTGAATGACTTCATAACCAGCAAATGGAGCCTCCATTGCTCTCAATCCAATGCTGCCAATCAATCTTTAGCATCTCCATCAATCTCCATCACCACTTCCTTCATTCTCCTTCCCCGGTTCCTTCTTCAAGATGGTGCACATGAACAGCCCATAGAGGGGAGAGAGAGGGAGGAGAGAGAAATACTAGATTCTTATCTCTTCATCCAGACAGCCATATCTCATGCGAAGACTAGCGATATGATCAGCCAAGAGGGAGAAGTTAAGGCCCAATGTCGATTGTATGGGTTACTTTCAGCCCACATTCATGATTTTGGGGGGGGGGGAGGGGGATGGCGCATTTTTCGGTGCCATTCTCAGCGTGCTGCCGCCATCTCTCTCTACTTTTTTTTTTTGGGGGGGGGGGGGTGTTTAAATCCCAAAGGGCACCCTCCCTTTGGCCTTCTCAATGTCCACCTTTTCAAATCTTGCCAATTTTTGGCCTCTTCCTCGTCCGGGCTCCGTTTCAGCCTCTGAAAAATCCTGTGCATCCGTCTCGGCATCCCGCACTGATTGATAGCTCTTGACATCCTGTATGGCAGTTGGAAAAATTATCAAAAATCCACAAGTGTCGCTCGGGCACCTTTTAAAAGTCATCTTTCACTTGGTGCTTAAAATCGTCCTGGCTGCAGTCGTCGCCTTCAATATTAAATATTTTTCCCCTAAATTCTAGATTTTTTGGAAAATTTTAGGCACATCCCGGGCTCAAAACTCCACAAGTGTCGCTTGGACGCCTTTTAAAAGCCGTCTTTCACTTGGTGCTTAAAATCGTCCTAGCTGCACCCGCCGCCTTCAATATTAAATATTTTTCCCCTAAATTCCGAATTTTTTGGCAAATTTTAGGCACATCCCAGGCTTAAAACTCCGCTCTTAGTTGTGGTGCCATTTGGAGTCCGGCCTTCAGTGCTCTACAAGTCATTCCCAGTTTCTTCTTTTTGGCCATAATGGGCTCTCCCTCCTCCGTCTGAGTGATGTCCAGCAAGGTATTTAAAAGGCACGTTGTTGCATTTGGAAGGTCATCTGGGTAGCTTTTGCTCTGCTTTTCAAAAGTGTTTTTCTTTCTCAACTTGAGCCAGATGGCGTGCCAAGGTTCTTATCTACTCTTCAGCATGAGTTGCCTACTCTTTAGCTCTCTTTGCCATCTCTATGGAGCTCTCCTCCTGCCTGCATGCTAGAGATGTTATGGTTGATTCTCACTCTTTCCCTATGTGAGTGAGCTCTTCCTTCTCTTTTCTCCATTCTTCCTATTCTTGTGCTCTCTCTGTTTCTAGCGCGATGAGGTCCTCCATGCCTCCTTGAAATTTTCTCACCTGTGCTTTGAGCTCTGCCTACTGTAGAACCAAGAGCTTGTATTCCCTTTGCATTGCTACCAGCTTCTAGTTCTCTTCCTCCAGTTTTCTTTGACACTGTTCTTCATCATCTTCCTTGGCTCTTAGTTTTGCTTTCATTGCATGGATTTGTCTATGTTGCAAGGACATTTGGCAGGTCTTTTCTAGCTGGGAGGCATTTGCCACTTCCCTTTCCATTTCCAATGTCGCCACACTGCCGCTCTCTTCTCCTCCCTTGCCCTTTCCAACTGAGCGTAGAGCTCCTTGACATGCCCGTCCTGGTCTTTGTGGCATGTGGCTCCATGGCGATAGCCTCTACCTTTGGTCACTTGGGTCCCTATTGAGATTCGGTGTCTGTAATAGTTGATATTTTCACTCCTGTAGTTGGGGTCCCCGCATTGGAGGTGGGCGTTGGGGTATGTGCCTGATTGACTAAGAACTGTACCCATGCCATGAGGTTGCTAGCATCCACTATGGCAAGGGTACCTAGCTTTGTTGTAATGGTTGGGGTAGTGGGCAAGAGGGTAGGCGGGGTCGGGTAGAGTGTGGCCTTGCCCTTTCCTTCAGGGACGGGTGGAGGCAAGTCTTCTACTGCTTGGGCACTGGTTCTCAACCTGTGTCTTGTGCCTAGGCGGGCTCATTGTAGCTAGTTCCTCCTGTCTGCATTGTTGTTTGATGGGGACATGTGTACAGCTTATGCCACCTCCTCGTCTTCTTTCCTTCTCAACTCCTCTTCTTGTTTCGCAGCTATTTTTGACTCAGCCTTGGCTTTAAGTAGGTTTGCTTCTTCTTTTCTCTTTATCTCTTCTCCTACTTCTTCTTTGTTGCCTTCTTTTTAGGCCTTCCGTTTGTTGGATTGAGCCTCTTACTGTTCCTCTTCTTCACTAATATTCCTCTCACTTGATGGTTCTTTGTCGTGTTGAGGAGGTGACTTCTCAGGTATTTCATCTGATCCCTCTTCTCTATCTTGTGCCTCTTTTATAGCCTCTTGGATAAGGGTAGTCAAGACTCCTCCATACCCTATGAATGCGGCCTTGGCCGAGGGCTTCTTCCTGTCAGTTCCCTTTGATGCTGGGGGTCCCCCACCCGTCGGAGGTCAAGCTTCTTGGGTAATTGGTCTATGGTTTTTCTAACATAGCTGTTCCAATCCACTTCATGCAATGAGTGAGTCGCCACATTCTCCACCATGGGTACGCTGATTCTATGCATGAGCGAATTGTACCTCAAGCTAGAGAAGAGGATGTGGATAACCTTTGCTTGCAATCTAATCTTTGCATCCGGCATGTCCTGGATGCTTATGCTGTCATTTGTTAAGACACTTTCCTTCTTCATCCCGAGCATGGCATAGATGTCTCTTTTGTGCCGCTTCTCCACCTTTGGTTCAAATCCCAGTGGCTTTTCCACTATGGTCTTACGAGTCGGGACCTGCACCTACTTAGTTCCTTCCTTGCTCCCAAGGACACTGTCCCACTCTCCTTGTTAGGGTCATATATCCTCAGGAATTCCACACACCTAGTGTGGTCTTGTCCAAACTTTTCAATATACGTGGCGAGGCCACACTGATCCACAATCCTCCTGATAACTTCTTTGCTGGTCACCACTCCTTTGATATTGTGGATGCTCCTAAACCTGAGCTGGTTGTACGCCCGATTTTCAAGAGATAGGCTGAACTTTCCCCTTTCCTCTTCCTTGAAAGGTAGGCGATGGGCTCGGTCCTGCTGCAACATCTTTTGCTCCTATATAAGCCATGTTTTGCCATTAGCGCTTTTCCACCTAGCTTTACCGAAAGACAAGACTTCATGCTAGGCAGATAAATCTATTTTTAGTACATGATTAGGCTTTTTCCTTCAACAGTCTAAGTCCATTGCTTTAAGGTTCTATTATCCCATACCTCCCCCTCTTTGAATTGAGAAGAATCCTTCCTAGGATTAAAGGGTTAGAGGGTGACAGCCATTCAACACCTAATGTGAGAGTGTTACCTTCGCATGAGCCAGGGATAAAAATTCAGATTATACTCGAGATTAGCATAGATGTCCATGTCAAAAGGGCGAATGCCTACATGTGTAGTATAAGTGAGGATGTCAAGCAAGAAGTCACTGGAGTCCGTTCAACTAGCAACATGTAACTCCTCCTCTGTGATGATGTGATCTAAAAATGGATGTCCCTTAATGTGCTCTTCTAGGGGTCAGTTTACGAATAGAAAACAACACCCTATAGGAAGTTGGAGTGACATAGGTTGGGTCATATTCAGATGCCTTGATTGTGCGTCGATGTTCAACATTGGTCATTATTTGGTGTCCTACTTGCTCCCATTGCAATCATAGAGTGTACGATTTTCATAAGAAGGAGGAGTTATGGTCAACAAGCTGTTCCAACTCCGCGATTTCTTGATTTGTGGCTGGGGTTGTATTATTTTTATATGATCTCAACATTTCTTGATGGCTTGTTCATGGGATATCTCAATTGCAATTAATTTCCAGCTGCTTCAAAAGCCTTGATGAATAAAAATTCTGACTCTTCCCAGGAGCAAGGGAGTGTTCGTACTTTTGTTGCTATAGGTTTGTACAAGAGGCATAAGTCTAGTCGTGCATAGCTTTTAGCCAGGGTCATGAAAGTAGTAACTAAGCATCGGAGGCAAGCAACCAAGTTATCCCCCATATTTTCAGCTAAGTTTGTGGCCAAAGTTAGAATTGATCGTCATTCATAAGAGGGTCGAAGGCTAGGGGGTGGTCGAGGCTTGACAAGGCTAGATAATTCAGCTTGGTAATGGTCGCTGTGTGGTTTGCTCTTTAGGTTGAAGCTGGGTTTCCCATTTGACGGTTTTGGTGGTGGTTGTGGTTGTCATGCCACTAGATGCATGTGAGATCTGAGTGGTAGCATGTGTACTACAACTGGTTATTTTGTTAGTGGGAGTCGGCGATTGTGGGCAAAAGATTGGTTTAGGCCTTGCAGAGCTAGGCTTTAGAGGTTCTATGAGCTTAGTGGCTTGATTCACTGGTAGTTTGAGTGTTTCTGGTGGCATAATGTTGTGGGTGGTCAAGATTGAGGAAGGAGGTGCTTGCGTAGGGCCTTTGGTCACTCTGGTTTTAGGCATCCAAATGCAGGTATTACCCTCATAGTAGCCTTGTGCATGCAATAAGGTCTTAGGGACCCATCGCGGCGTGACCATGCATCAACATTTATGGTTTTGCCTTGGTCTCCTAGGCTTTGGGTGCGGATTGTTAGTGTCGCAAGACCGTGGGTTTCTCATCCTAGGTGGCACTCCTTGTTTAGGTACCTAGTTGAACTGGGGATCATGGTCTTCAGTGGTGGTTCTAGTGGGTTGTTGGCCTCGTGGCTGGATAGGTTGTGACAACTCATGGCCTTCCTTCTTAAGTGCACCTGTGGGTCATTTATTGCTGGCTCTGCAGACTTGGAAAGTGTTACACTGCCCTTGCTAAAAGCTGTAACAATGCGAATGATGTTTATGGAAAGGTGGATATGCTACAACTCATAATTGATAGTGCAACAAGTTTACTTTTTGAAATTCTGTCCAAACAATGATTCTGTGCTCGCATTCTTAGTGTTGGACGACACATAGAAGATTATCAGTATGCTTTCAGACTCAATAGAAACTGCAACCTTGCACTTTCCTAATAGCATGTAGGGTTGGCCTCCATAAGGGGTGAGGTTAGCATTAGTGGGCTACAAGTGCAGTTTGCTGATTTGGGTCCAATGGTCATGAGTCAAGATATTAAAATCAGCTCCCTCATCAACCAATGCATTGATGGTGCATGTGTGTTTGGTGCTGACCGTCATGCGTAGGTAAGCTGGTGGTACTGCTTCCTCATCTTCACCATCTATTTCGGTGATAGTGGCTACTCACAAGTGGATAGGGGGTGCTATCATTAGGGGCTCATGAAATGGGTGTGTGGGAGGGAAGTACTTCTTTATCTAGTTGCCATTGAAGAAGCCTATGTCTTCACCCTCTAGGGTTTTGAGTTCTACGTTTTTAGTTCGATTGATGGTCTAAATCTTAAAAGGTCCTAGCCCCCAAAACTCAACTTTTGGTTATGTCCTTTGATTGAGTATAGCAGTACTAAGTCACCCTATTCGAAGCTATGCTACTTGACATGCTTGTCAAACCAGCTTTTGTGTCTTGCCTTCTTGCATATGAGCGCATGGGTGGGTTTTTGTCAAGCGTTCAAGCTTAATCAAGCGTTCCGCATCCATGCCCCTTTTCCATCCCATCTTTCTTGAAGGGCGATCCTAAGGCTTGGTACGAAGAATTCCAAGGGGAGGATTGCCTCTATGCCATATGTCGGTCTACCACATTTGATCAAGATTTTATTTGTTGATTTGGCTTGATCATTTGCGTGTGGGTAATAAGACGAGGATTTTTTATGGATGATTAGGAAAGAGAAAAGGAAGTGAGCTATCACTTCATTGATGAAGTGGGTGCTTTGGTCGCTAACTAGTTCGATGGGACAGCATAATCGTGAGATCACTTGCTCCCATAGGAACTAAGCGATGGTCCGAGCGTTATTCTTTCTTATAGCTTATGCTTCTGCCCATTTTTTCAGATAATCAATAGTCATGGTAATGTATTTGGCTTGCGAATCTTGTGTTATAGGACTAATGGGTCAGATGAATTCAATCCCCCATTTCTCGAAGGGTTGTTGTGCGATAATTGGGGTTAGCTCCATGTGTTCCTTATGAATTGAGACTTTGGTCCTTTGGCATTCATCTTAGTGTTTCATGAAGCGTGTAGCATCTCGGAAAAGGGTAGGCCACCACACTTGGGATTACATTACTTTGCGAGATATCACTTCCCCACAGAAATGTCCTCCGACGATTCTACCATGTGCCTCTGTTAGCACGTCATGCATTTCATGTTCACATACACATCTGCGTAGTAGTCCGTCTTGTCCCAGCCTGTAAAGTTGGCC
Organism: Lygodium microphyllum; assembly: GCF_053477565.2. Classification (NCBI taxonomy): domain Eukaryota; kingdom Viridiplantae; phylum Streptophyta; class Polypodiopsida; order Schizaeales; family Lygodiaceae; genus Lygodium; species Lygodium microphyllum. Next base: position 93,247,364 of record NC_141164.1, read on the forward strand.
TGCTATTAATTGGTATGGTTGGATCTTTAGGATGAGCCACCTAAGTCGGGCTTTATCTATTGATCACTCTAGCAGTCTATGCTCAAGTACTTGAACTATGTCATTTGCCCAATATAGCGTCACATCAGCTCTAAACAAATATTTTTCACTGGATAAGTGAAATAGGTGTGCGTCTGGTTGTTCATCCACAATGCCTTGGCCAACCACTTCTCCTGTAAACAGATGGTCAACCATGTATTGCTGCTTCCCCTTATGCACTACCATGGAGAATTCAAACTCCAAAAGCAAAAGAAGCCATCTAGAAATGTGTCTTGTAATGCATGGTTTATTAACCAGATATAGCAAGGCTTGATAGCCAACAAAGAAGGTAAAAGACATAGGTAAAAGATAGTATTGAAATTTCTTTAT